>NW_027600003.1:0-19400 GCF_964194155.1 Cetorhinus maximus | reverse complement strand
AGCGAGGGAGTTCCAGGATTTTGTCCGTGTGGTGTAGGTACACCCATGGTGCTGTTAGGGAGGGAGTTCCAGGATTTTGTCCCCTGTGTGGTGTAGGTACATCCACGGCGCTGTTAGGGAGGGAGTTCCAGGATTTTGTTCATGTGGTGTAGGTACACCCACGGCGCTGTTAGGGAGGGAGTTCCAGGGTTTTGTCCCCGTGTGTGG
Organism: Cetorhinus maximus; assembly: GCF_964194155.1. Lineage (NCBI taxonomy): Eukaryota > Metazoa > Chordata > Chondrichthyes > Lamniformes > Cetorhinidae > Cetorhinus > Cetorhinus maximus. Next base: position 19,193 of record NW_027600003.1, on the reverse strand, counting down.
CGTAGGTACACCCACGGCGCTGTTAGGGAGGGAGTTCCAGGATTTTGTCCCCGAGTGGTGTAGGTACACCCACAGCGCTGTTAGGGAAAGAGTTCCAGGATTTGGACCCAGCGACAGTGAAGGAATGGCCGATATATTACTGAATCGGGATGGTGAGTGGATCGGAGGGGAACTTCCAGGTGGTGGTGTTCCCCATGTGTCTGCTGCCCTCGTCCTTCTAGATGGTAGAGGTCGTGGGTTTGGGCGACGCTGTCGAAGGAGCCTTGGCGAGTTGCTGCAGTGCATCTTGTAGATGGTACACACTCTGCTGCACCTGTGCGTCGGTGGTGGAGGGAGTGAATGTTTGTGGATGGGGTGCCGATCGAGCGGGGGCTGCTTTGCCCTGGACGGTGTCGAGCTTCTTGAGTGTTGTGGGAGCCGCACTCATCCAGGCAAGTGGGGAGTATCCCATCACACTCCTGACTTGTGCCTTGTAGATGGTGGACAGGCTTTGGGGGAGTCAGGAGGTGAGTTACTCTCCGCAGGATTCCCAGCCTCTGACCTGCTCCTGTAGCCACAGTATTTATATGGCTGGTCCCAGTTCAGTTTCTGGTCAATGGTAACCCCCAGGATGTTGATAGTGGGGGGGATTCAGTGATGGTAATGATGTTGAATGTCAAGGGGGCGATGGTTGGATTCTCTCTTGTTGGAGATGGTCATTGCCTGGCACTTGTGTGGTGCGAATGTTACTTGCCACTTGTCAGCCAAGCCTGGATATTGTCCAGGTCTTGCTGCATTTGGACATGGACAGCTTCAGTATCTGTGGAGACGTTGTACAGGACTTGGTGACTCTGGCAATGCACCTACTTGGCTAAATTACCCATCATGCTTTGTGTTTTGAGCCCACAGTTCAGTTCAGTCCGATTCCTTACAGGTCCTTCTCATACCTCGATGTCCTGTGTCCCCAACATGGGGCACATCCCACACATCGGGTTCCACCACCATCAGTCAACTCTGTCTTATATCACAGAAGCACACAGAGCAGAAGAGGCCCTTCGGCCCATCGAGTCTGCACCGACACGTGAGAAACACCTGACCTACCTCCCTAATCCCATTGACCATCACTTGGCCCCATAGCCTTGAATGTTGATGAGGTGCCAAGTGCTCATCCAGGTACTTTTTAAAGGATGTGAGGCAAAACCCGCCTCCACCACCCTCCCAGGCAGCGCATTCCAGACCCTCACCACCCTCTGGGTAAAAACATTTTCCCTCACATCCCCACCCCCCTAAACCTCCTGCCCCCTCACCTCGAACTTATGTCCCCCTCGTCACTGACCCTTCAACTAAGGGGAACAGCTGCTCCCTATGCACCCTGTCCATGCCCCCTCATAATCTTGTCCACCTCGATCAGGGTCACCCCCTCAGTCTTCTCTGCTCCAACGAAAACAACCCAAGTCTATCCAAACCTCTCTTCATAACTTCAATGTTTCATCCCAGGTACAACATCCTGGTGAATCTCCTCTGCAACCCCCTCCAGTGCCATCACATCCTTCCTATAATGTGGCGACCAGAACTGCACACAGTATTCCAGCTGTGGCCTCACCGAGGGTCTATACAACTCCAACATGACCTCCCTACTTTTGTAATCTATGCCTCGATTGATAAAGGCAAGTGTCCCACATCAGTTGATTCTCAAGGCTCCAGCAGTGATGGATGTGATAAGTGCATTTAAGCAGTAAGTGTGGGTGAAATAGAAAGATCAGCAGGCAAACTGGAAAAATAACCAGTTCAGACCAGTCCCACAGCCAGTAAAACAATATTACTGTCATTTCCTAATGGGCTGCCAGTATTAGGAGTGTCACCAGCCTGTTTACTGATAGTATCGCCAGTATTAATCATTAATCTCCAAAGGACCATAAGACAGAGGAGCAGAAATTAGGCCATTCGGCCCATCGAGTCTGCTCCGCCATTCAATCATGGCGGATAAGTTTCTCAACCCCATTCTCCCGCCTTCTCCCCGTAACCTTTGATCCCCCTCACCAATCAAGAACCTATCTATCTCGGTCTTAAATACACTCAATGACCTGGCCTACACAGCCTTCTGTGGCAATGAATTCCATAGATTCACCACTCTCTCTGGCTAAAGAAGTTTCTCCCTCATCTCTGTTCTAAAAGGTCTTCCCTTTACTCTGAGGCTGTGCCCCTCGGGTCCTAGTCTCTCCTACTAATGGAAACATCTTCCCCACGTCCCACTCTATCCAGGCCTTTCGTAAGTTTCAATCAGATCCCCCCTCATCCTTCTAAACTCCATCGAGTATAGACCCAGAGTCCTCAAACCTTCCTCATATGTTAAGCCTTTCATTCCTGGGATCGTTCTCGTGAACCTCCTCTGGGACCCTCTCTAGGGCCCAGCACATCCTTCCTGAGATACGGGGCCCAAAATTGCTCACAATATTCTAAATGTGGTCTGACCAGAGCCTTATAAAGCCTCAGCAGCACATCCCTGCTTTTATATTCTAGTCCTCTCAAAATAAATGCCAACATTACATTTGCCTTCCTAACTACCGACTCAACCTGCAAGTTAACCTTAAGAGAATCCTGGACTAGGACTCCCAAGTCCCTTTGCACTCCAGATTTCTGAATTCTCTCCCCCATTTAGAAAATAGTCTTTGCCTCTATTCTTCCTACCAAAGTGCATGACCTCACACTTGCCCACGTTGTATTCCATCTGCCATTTCTTTGCCCATTCTCCTAACCTGTCCAAATCCTTCTGCAGCCTCCCCGCCTCCTCAATACTACCTGTCCCTCCACCTATCTTTGTGTCATCTGCAAACTTAGCCAGGATGCCCTCAGTTCCTTCATCTAGATCATTAATGTATAAAGTAAAAAGTGGTGGTCCCAACACTGACCCCTGCGGAACTCCAACTGGTCAGTCACTGGGAACACCGGTTCTCAGCTGCTACCCATGAACAGGCAGACGCACAAGGAGCAGGAGTAGGCCTCAAGCCTGCCCCGCCATTTAATAAGATCATGGCTGACCTGATAATAGCCTCGAATCTGCCTCTGGCCCACCCCACGATAGCCCATCGCACCCCCTTCCCTCTCTCCCCCTTGCTAACCAAGAACCTCTCCACCTCGGCCTTAAAAATACTCAAAGACTCTGCTTCCACCGCCTTTTGAGGGAGAGAGTTCCAAAGACTCACGACCCTCTGAGAGGAAAAATTCCACCTCGTCTCCGTCTTAAATGGGCATCCCCTTATTTTTAAGCCATGACCCCTCGTTGACTCAGTGGCAGGAAGCAGAGGGTGATGGTCGAGGGGTGTTTTTGTGTGACTGGGTGCCCGTGTCCAGTGGGGGTTCCACAGGGGATCGGCGTTGGGTCCCTTGCTGTTCGTGGTCTCCATCAACGATTTACACTTGAATGTCGGAGGGTTGATCGGTAAGTTGGCGGATGACACGAAAATTGGCGGGGTGGTAAACAGTGAGGAGGGATAGCCTTAGATTGCAGGAGGATATAGACGGGCTGGTCAGATGGGCTGATCAGTGGCAAATGGAATTTAACCCAGATAAGTGTGAGGTGATGCACTTGGGCAGGACAAACAAGGCACAGGAATACACGATGAATGGTAGGACCCTGGGAAGTACCGAGGATCAGAGGGACCTTGGTGTGCATGTCCTCCGGTCCCTTAAGGTAGCGGGACAGGTAGATAAGGTGATTCAGAAGGCATATGGGATACTTTATTAGCCGAGGCATAGAATATAAGAGCGGGGAGGTTATGCTGGAACTGTATAAAACACTGGTTAGGCCACAGCTAGAGTATTGCGTGCAGTTCTGGAATCCGCATTATAGGAAGGATGCGATTGCACTAGAGAGAGTGCAGAGGAGATTTACCAGGATGTTGCCTGGGCTGGAGAGTTTTAGTGATGAGGAGAGATTGGATAGACTGGGGTTATTTTCCCTGGAGCAGAGGAGATTGAGGGGGGGGGACATGATTGAGGTGTATAAAGTTAAGAGGGGCATAGATAGGGTAGACAGGAAGGAACTTTTACCCTTGGTGGAGGGATCAATAACCAGGGGGCATAGATTTAAGGTAAGGGGGCAGGAGGTTTAGAGGGGATGTGAGGAAGAATTCTTTCACCCAGAGGGTGGTGGGAATCTGGAACTCGCTGCCTGAAAGGGTGGTAGAGGCAGAAACCCTCATAACATTTGAAGAAGCATTTGGATGTGCACTTGCGATGCCCATGACATACAAGGCTAGGGGCCTAGTGCTGGACAATGGGGTTAGAATAGTTAGGCACCTGTTTGACTGGCGCAGACTCGATGGGCCGAAGGGCCTTTTTCTGTGACTCTATCAGACTGTTGGACAATAAGCAGTGCCTGATCGAAGAAATTGTTAAACATATTGGAAAAGGGGCGTCTAATGTAAAGACGAAATGAAGAAAATATTATTTTCTTTGTCTTATTGTTTATATATATATTTGGCAAAGAAAATGAGGAATCTATGGATGTGGAAATACGTGACAATATTCCCTACTGTTGGTTTCAGGAAAATGCGGGATCTATCGGTGCGGTAAGACGTGACAATATTTCATTCACCACAAAAACCAGAAACAGAAATGCCTGGAGAAACTCAGCAGGTCTGGCAGCATCGGCGGAGAAGGAGCACAGTTGACGTTTCGAGTCCTCATGACCCTTCAACAGAACTAAGTCAAAATAGGAAAGGGGTGAAATATAAGCCGGTTTAAGGGGTGGGTGTTGGGACAAGTAGAGCTGGATAGAGGGCCAGTGATAGGTGGAGATAACCAAAAGATGTCACAGACAAAAGGACACAAAGAGGTGTTGAAGGTGGTGATTATTATCTAAAGGAATGTGCTCATTAAGGGTAGGGAGCAGGACACGCAAGGTACAGATGGCTCTAGTGGGGGTTGGGGTGGGGAGGAAAGGGATCGAAAAAAGGCTAAAAGGTGGAGATGAAACAATGGATGGAAATACATTTAGAAATAATGGAAATCGGTGGGAAAAGAAAAATCTATATCAATTATCGGGAAAAACTAAAAGGAGGGGGAAGAAACGGAAAGAGGGTGGGGATGGAGGAGATCCTGTTGGTTTCAACAAAGGAACATTCTTACATTTCATTTCGAAGTTTTAGCTTTAAGGAGAGAAGAGGGGAACCCGTCGAGGTGTAAATAATCGCTCTACAGGGCAAGCGCCTTGATAAAGGCAATCACTGGAAAAACGGGTGATGGGCATTGATTTCCCTGTCTGAACGGAATACAAAGGTCCGGCTGGAACACTTTGGAAGTCCGCAGCACTCAGGAACTGTCTTCCAAAGAAACCAAGAGACCAAACTGGGCTAATTCCTCGACTACCACCTCTCATTGTGGGTCAACATGATTTGCCAAGAGCCTGTCTCAATCGATGCATTTTACTGTAGCCTGAACTGAGATGCCAACCAGGAGTCAGGTTTATTGGGGGGTTTTTTGTAGTTATAATAAGACATTGGAGCAGAAATTAGGCCATTCGGCCCATCGAGTCTGCTCCGCCATTCAATCATGGCTGATAGGTTTCTCAACCCCCATTCTCCCGCCTTCTCCCCGTAACCTTTGATCCCCCTTACCAATCAAGAACCTATCTATCTCACTCTTAAATACATTCAATGACCTGGCCTGCACAGCCTCCCGTGGGAATGAATTCCATACATTCACCACTCTCTGGCTAAAGAAGTTTCTCCCTCATCTCTGTTCTAAAAGGTCTTCCCTTTACTCTGAAGCTGTGCCCTCGGGTCCTAGTCTCTCCTACTAATGGAAACATCTTCCCCACGTCCACTCTATCCAGGCCTTTCAGTATTCTGTAAGTTTCAATCAGATTCCCCCTCATCCTTCTAAACTCCATCGAGTATAGACCCAGAGTCCTCAAACCTTCCTCATATGTTAGGCCTTTCATTCCTGGGATCGTTCTCGTGAACCTCCTCTGGGACCCTCTCCAGGGCCCAGCACATCCTTCCTGAGTTACGGGGCCCAAAATTGCTCACAATATTCTAAATGTGGTCTGACCAGAGCCTTATAAAGCCTCAGCAGCACATCCCTGCTTTTATATTCTAGCCCTCTCGAAATAAATGCCAACATTGCATTTGCCTTCCTAACTACCGACTCAACCTGCAAGTTAACCTTAAGAGAATCCTGGACTAGGACTCCCAATAATAGTAATTTTGTAGACATATGTATGTGCTTACAACCTTTCTTGCATTAATAAATGTTTAATTTGGTTTTGTAAAAATCCTCTTGAGACTCTGTGGTCTTATTACTACTGATTTCAAAGCCTTCCATCTTGAAACACACAAATTGCAAAAATTAAACAGTTATTAATGCAAGAAAGATTGTAAGCATATACATATGTCTACAAAATTACTATTAAACCAAAAAAAAACCCTAATATACCTGACTCCTAGTTGCATCTCAGTTAAGGCAAAAGCAAAACACTCAGTTGTTTCAAGTTTCCCTCTGGGACTTGAACAGCTCAGCATTTACCATTGGCTGGGTCATAATACAGCTGATTCAAGGTGGCACTGTCTTCCAAACCAGGCGAGGACAGTCAGCCGGGAGTGGCACACAAAGCCAAGTGTTATGACCGATGCAGTTGGTACAGCTGAGCTATTTAAAAAAACCCTTGAAACCACTGTCATAACCTATAATTTTTTGTGTTATGTTTGAGATGCGACTCTAAATTCAGGAATCAGACCACCAGTTCGCGAGAGGTTTTATGTTAAACTAATTGAAACATTTTATTAATTTACACAGGTTGAAATATATATACACGTGACTACAAATTACTACTATCATAACTTTTAACTAATTCACAAACTAATCTCCATTAAAATGCAACAGCAACCCACAGACTTAACCAGACACCAGCCCCAGAACCACGATAGGGTCCCCCTTGTCCTCACTTATCACCCCACCAGCCTCCGCATTCAAAGGATCATCCTCCGCCATTTCCGCCAACTCCAGCATGATGCCACCACCAAACACATCTTCCCTTTACCCACCCCCCCCAACGGCATTCCACAGGGATCGTTCCCTCCGGGACACCCTGGTCCACTCCTCCATCACCCCCTACACCTCAAACCCCTCCCACGGCACCTTCCCATGCAACCGCAGAAGATGCAACACCTTGCCCCTTCACTTCCCCCTCTCCTCCCCGTCCAAGGGCCCAAACACTCCTTTCAAGTGAAGCAGCATTTCACTTGCACTTCCCTCAATTTAGTCTACTGCATTCGCTGCTCCCAATGCGGTTTCCTCTACACTGGAGAGACCAAACGCAGACTGGGTGACCCGCTTTGCGGAACACCTTCGGTCTGTCCGCAAGCATGACCCAAACCTCCCTGTTGCTTGCCATTTCAACACTCCACCCTGCTCTCATGCCCACATGTCCGTCCTTGGCTTGCTGCATTGTTCCAGTGAAGCTCAACGCAAACTGGAGGAACAGCACCTCATCTTCTGACTAGGCACTTTACAGCCTTCCGGACTGAATATTGAGTTCAACAACTTTAGATCTTGAACTCTCTCCTCCATCTCCACCCCCTTTCCGATTATCCCCCTCCTTTTTGTTTTTCCCAATAATTTATATAGATTTTTCTTTTCCCACCTATTTTCCATTATTTTTAAATGTATTTCCATCCATTGTTTTATCTCTACCTTTTAGCCTTTTTCGATTCCTTCCCCCTACCCCACCCCCACTAGGGCTATCTGTACCTTGCTTGTCCTGCTTTCTACCCTTAATTAGCACATTCCTTAGATAATATCACCACCTTCAACACCTCTTTGTCCTTTTGTCTGTGACATCTTTTGCTTATCTCCACCTATCACTGGCCCTCTATCCAGCTCTACCTGTCCCATCCCCCCCACCCCTTAAACCAGCTTATATTTCACCACTTCTCTATTTTTAATTAGTTCTGTCGAAGGGTCATGAGGGCTCGAAACGTCAACTGTGCTCCTCTCCGCCGATGCCGCCAGACCTGCTGAGTAGTTTTTCCAGGTATTTTTGTTCTTGTTTTTGTCCAGGCAAAGCATTCTCACCTTACGAATTCAAAATGAGTTTCTGTCCACTTTGGTTCCTGTGTCGCCAGTGGGAGGCTTACAGCTGCCTCTTGGTGTCACCTTGCCTCTGCCCTGCACGCCCGAAACCGTTTGTCTCGTTATACCTGCCACTGCTGATCCAATGCAAATTCTCATTGTATCACCAGCCTCTTCGAACTTCACCTTTTAACAATGAAACCCCTTTCATCGTACCGACATTGTGAGTAATCGAAACATATGGCTTGGTCTCTGCTAGCTAGGTGACAGATTTCAACCCACTTCTTGAATGCTCTATTGATAAAATGCAAAGGCGCGTTATCTCTCTTACATCTCACAACTAGTACCCATCAAATCACCCAGAGGAGTTGGCTTTCATCCAACTGAGACATACACACACACAGACTAAAGCTCTATTTTAAAAGGAAAATATTTTCCAATAATATTGTATGCGTTAATAGCTCTGTGACACTGAGAGTCCACTACCCGAAAAGTTTGGAGGAATTTATAGCTTACAGGCCAAGTGCTGGAAACTGGGATTGATGGACACGATGGGCCAAAGGGCCTCGGTCTGTGCTGTATGACCCTTGTGGCTCTATGAAAGGGCTCAACAGCCAACTCGAAATCGGAAGCAACCATTCTCCTGACGATCGGCGCATTGAAAGAGGCGGAGTGCTTTCGAACCTCCCCACATCGGTGGGCAGATGTTGAACCACGGCAAAGCCGGGGAGAAGGCAGGCGGCAAACAGGGTCGGGGCGAGGCACGTGATCCGGAGGAACCAGGAGCGGCCCGATTCCGGGGTTTTCACACCTCTCTGAGCGTGCAAACCGGGGAGACGGAGCCGACGGCTTGTCACTTTGCCGGTGAACTAGGGGAGCCCTTAAAGATGGAAGCAGACGCGCAAGGTGCCGCTCACCACTGTCGTGGTGGGGGGGCGGGGGGGGGCGCGTGTCCAGATGTTTCAATAAGAGGGCCTGGAGAGGGATACAGTGGCTCCTGTCGAGGTTCATCCCGAGCGATGCCGTGACACAGGGCTCTCCGCGCTCAACGGGCTGTTCCCAGGGACGCCCACCGAGACACGGACACCAACGGCAGCTGGGGGACCATCGACTGGGGGGGAAGAAATCCAGGTCAAGAGTTGTCACCACCGTACCTGTCCACGATGGACGCCAGACGGCGCAACTCCTAGCTGAAGGACCCCCGGCCTTCTACGGTTCGCGATAGATTCAGAAGAGGTGGAGTTGGGTCAGCGAACGGCCAACCAAGTTCCCAAGCTGGGCGAGTGCCCTATTCCCCAGGTTTGGCAGAGGCCTCCAGGCCCAAACCAGCAGGGGGTGGAGGGGGCGGAGAGGATCGGGGAGCGGGCAACATAGATCAAGCTTGATATGAGTCGCGCCTATCGGCAATCGGAACTGGACAACGCCTCCCCTGGCCTCAGTGACCATAAACGCCCACAATGCCCGGCGCCTGCCCCCTTTTTGGCGTTCCTTCGGCGCCGGAGAGCTCGCTTCGAGGGGTCACCTCGCGCCGCGGTCCTACCGACCATCCCGTAGAGGCGGGAGCGGGCCTAAAGAAGGCAGGGGGGGGGTGGGCGGTAAATCGATGGCGGTCGATTCCTACCCGCCCCCTTGTCAATGGTCCCTCTACTCTGGCCGTTAAACAGGGACATCCCCCCCGCCCCGCCCTGTTGGGTTTGGACGCTAGCGCAAGATGAAGCTTTTGTTCAGAGAAATATGGCTCCCTCCAACTCCGCCGGTGCGCTCGGACCAGCCGAAGGGATTGGCGCCCGATCCCCTCCAACGGGCAACGGGAGCGGGTACCATCGCACGAGGTGGATGGTCGGTTCGGGCGAAGAGGGAAGCCCGTCGCTTTATGTTCGGGACCCCAATCAGCGCCCACACGGGCATCGCTTCACGACGGCGTCGGGCCGCAAACCGCTCTTGGGCCTGTCCGGTGACGAAATGCCGTGGGTCTGGAGTCACGTGTAGGCTGGACCTGGTGTGGGGGGGGGGGGGGGGGGGGGGTGGGGGGGTGGGTAAGGGTGGCCGATTTCCCTGCCCCCATGAAGCGGGGGGAACGAGATGGGCTTTCCCGGGACGGGTCGACCCTGGTTTCTTTCGTGGGTCTTTCGTTGGCTCCAGGTTCCTCGGGTTCCAACCCGAGCCCCCCCCTCAACCCCCCCACCCCCCCGAGAGTGCCCTGACGGAAGGAGTCACACGGACTCGGAACGTTAGCTCTGTCTTTCTCTCCGGGTTTTTCCAGCGCTCTCCGCTTTTCGTCTCGGGTTTCCAGCGCCTGCGGTATTTTGCCTTCATCCCCGGAGCCCCTGGATCACCAGCCCAGTGACAACACGACCACGCCAATCGCCTCCCCTATGAATACAATTTCGCACCTAGGCCAGGGGTTCGTATAAGCCCTCTGACGCCGATGCCCAAAATCCCCCCCTTGCAAAAGAGCAACGAACATGTCCCGATTCCCCAAGTTATCCTACAAGCAACGAATTTCCTGCATTCCTCACCGGTCTACGCCGGGCAGGTAAGGAACTGGACCAGTCCCCGTCTCGGGTGTGAGACCCCCAAGCGTTGGGTCCCGGGAACCAGCCCCCGCCACCCCGATGAATCAAACCCACTCTTTGCTCAGTGGGATGAAGCCCCTCACCTCGAACTTATGTCCCCCCTCGCGAATGACCCTTCAACTAAGGGGGAACAGCTGCTCCCTATCCACCCCTGTCCATGCCCCCTCATAATCTTGTCCACCTCGATCAAGGTCGCACCCCCCTCAGTCTTCTCTGCTCCAACGAAAACAACCCAAGTCTATCCAAACCTCTCTTCAAAACTTCAATGTTTCATCCCTCTTGGGCTACAGGAAGATATAGACGGGATGGTCAAATGGGCAGATAAGTGGCAGATGGAGTTTAACCCTGAAAAGTGTGAGGTGATACACTTTGGAAGGAGTAATTTGACAAGGAAATATTCAATGGACGGCATGACACTAGGAAGTTCTGAGGAACAGAGGGACCTTGGCGTGTGTGTGTCCATCGATCTCGGAAGGCGGAGGGGGCATGTTAGTGGGGGTGGTGAAAAAGGCATATGGGACACTTGCCTTTATCAATCGAGGCATCGATTACAAAATCTATGTTGGAGTTGTGTAGAACCTTGGTGAGGCCACCGCTGGAGTACTGTGTGCAGTTCTGGTCGCCACATTATAGGAAGGATGTGATGGCACTGGAGGGGGTGCAGTGGAGATTCACCAGGATGTTGCCTGGGATGAAACATTAAAGTTATGAAGAGAGGTTGGATGGACTTGGGTTGTTTTCGTTGGAGCAGAGCTCCCTCTACACCGTCCCCATCAAACACTCCCAGGACAGGTACAGCACGGGGTTAGATACAGAGTAAAGCTTCCTCTACACTGTCCCCATTAAACACTCCCAGGACAGGTACAGCACGGGGTTAGACACAGAGTAAAGCTCCCTCTACACTGTCCCCATCAAACACTCCCAGGACAGGTACAGCACGGGGTTAGATACAGAGTAAAGCTCCCTCTACACCGTCCCCATCAAACACTCCCAGGACAGGTACAGCACGGGGTTAGATACAGAGTAAAGCTCCCTCTACACCGTCCCCATCAAACACTCCCAGGACAGGTACAGCACGGGGTTAGATACAGAGTAAAGCTCCCTCTACACTGACCCCATTAAACACTCCCAGGACATGCACAGCACGGGGACAAAAAGAGAGGGAGACAAAGAGGCAGAGAGGGGGGAGATGGAGGGGAATAGAGACGACGAGAGAGAGACAGAAATAGAGACAGAGACACAGAGTAAGAGAGAGAGAGAGAGAGAAAGAGGTAGAGAGGGAGAGAAAGAGAGCGAAACAGAGATGTACGGAAAGAGAGAGAGAGACAGAGGCAGCGAGAGTGGAGGAGAGAGAGAGTGTGGAAAGAGAAGTGAGGGAGGGAGAGAGAGGATGACAGTGAGAAGAGAGATAAAGGGAGGCATGTTTTGGAAACTTGCCTTGCTCTCTGCCCGCAACGCACATAATAAAACATTAAAAGAATCCCTTTGATTGTTGAATGTGTTCACAGGTTATTCACTGACAATCAATGCAATCTATTCACTTGTTGACAGTAAACGGTCCACCCTTGTTAGAAGGTCAAGCAGATAGTTCCAGGTAAAAAGAGGATTAGTTTAAACAAATAACAACAGGAAGGTGAGACGCTGAATTTAATCGAACTGAGATTCTCAAGAAGAGAGGCTCAGGGCGGGGGAGTTCACAGACTGAAACAGAGACAATTCACCAGAGGAGAGAGAGTTTTACTCTGTGTCTCACCCCGCGCTGTACTTGTCCTGGGAGTGTTTGATGGGGACGGTGTAGAGGGAGCTTTACTCTGTATCTAACCCCGTGCTGTCCCTGTCCTGGGAGTGTTTGATGGGGACGGTGTAGAGGGAGCTTTACTCTGTATCTAACCCTGTGCTGTACCTGTCCTGGGAGTGTTTGACGGGGACGGTGTAGAGGGAGCTTTACTCTGTATCTAACCCCGTGCTGTACCTGTCCTGGGAGTGTTTGACGGGGATGGTGTAGAGGGAACTTTCGCAGAGTAAAGCTCCCTCTACACCGTCCCCCATCAAACACTCCCAGGACAGGTACAGCACGGGGTTAGATACAGAGTAAAGCTCCCTCTACACTGCCCCCATCAAACACTCCCAGGACAGGTACAGCACGGGGTTAGATACAGAGTAAAGCTCCCTCTACACCGTCCCCCATCAAACACTCCCAGGACAGGTACAGCACGGGGTTAGATACAGAGTAAAGCTCCCTCTACACCGTCCCCCATCAAACACTCCCAGGACAGGTACAGCACGGGGTTCGATACAGAGTAAAGCTCCCTCTACACCGTCCCCATCAAACACTCCCAAGTCAGTGTCGTAACTATGGTTTTATTCAGTGTGTGATGCACCTTTAAGAATCATACTTGTTAAGGAAGATCACATGATCTGTAGTAACCAATAGGAGAGTAGCACCATCTACCTCAGCAGTTAGTGCAGAGATAGAGTTGGAGTTGAAAGCACACGTGTAGTAGCTACTGAGTATATTGTAAATAAACTTAATGTTCCCACCCAAGACGTGTCTGCAGATCAACCGTATCATCAATAGTAGCAACACGGCCACCCTTACGGCAAACTGGCGATGAGGGCAAGACAGGATTGAACAGAAGAAACCAAGTTCAAAGGGAATCAGCACTCTCCCTCGCCCAGTGATTGCAAGCGGCAGGCTCCATTAGACTGGAAGAAGTTACGCTCTCTCCAAATGCCACAATTTGGGAGGATTAATCTATTCGAACCCGCCGCAGGCGATTGGCCTCAATGCATGGAACACCGTGCGTTCTTTTTTTTCCAAGCGAACGCAATTACGGGGGGGAAGAGAAGAGGCGAGCGATCCTCTTGAGTACTTGTGGGAGCAAAACCTACAACCTGATTCGAAGTTTGATGGCACCCCAGATTCGAAGAATTCTGAAGAGTGAGCGGACCTCGTGAAGGGTCATTTTCATAAGAACATAAGAAATGGGAACAGAAGTAGACCATTCGGCCCCTCGAGCCTGCCCCGCCAGTCAATAAGATCATGGCTTGATCTTCTTGTGTTTCGAGTTCCACATTCCCATCTAACCCCCCCGATAACCTTTGATTCCCTCACCTAACAAGGATCTATCTACCTCTGCCTTAAAAATATTCAGTGACCACCCCCCCCCACCGCCTCCACCATCTTCTGAGGCAGAGAGTTCCAAAGTCGCGCAACCCTCAGAGAGAACAAAATTCCCCCTCATCTCTGTTCTAAAAGGGCGACCCCCTAAATTTTACAACAGTGCCCCCTCTCCCTAGTTCTGGACTCTCTCACAAGAGGAACATCCTTTCCCTGTCCACCTTGTCAAGGCCGTTCAGGGTCTTGTCCACTCCAATCCAACCACCCCCCACCCACTCTCCTACACTCCATTGGGTACAGGCCAACTCTGTCCAACCTTTCCTCTTTAGGGTGAAGTTGGCTAAGGGAAGAAGTCAACCTTGATTGGCCACTGGGATCCCAAAAGGAAGCTGGGAGCCTCCCTGTTTTGGGAAAGGAGGGACCGAGAGGATTCGAGAGTTCAGGAGCGGGGATGTCTTTGCTGCAATTGTACAGGGCCTTGGTGAGACCACACCTGGAATATTGGGCACAGTTTTGGCCTCCTTACCTGAGGAAGGATGTTCTTGCTATAGAGGGAGAGCAGCGAAAGTTTACCCAACTGATTCCTGGGATGGCGGGACTGACATATGAGGAGCGATCGAGTCGGGTTAGGATTATATTGGCTGGAGTTCAGAAGAATGAGGGAGGGATCTCCTAGAAACCTATAAAATTCTAACAGGACTTTAGACAGGGTAGATGCAGGAAGGATGTTCCCGATGGTTGTGGGGGAGTCCAGAACCAGGGGGTCACAGTCTGAGGATACGGGGTAGACCACTGAGGACTGAGATGAGGAGAAATTTCTTCACCCAGAGAGTGATGAGCTTGTGGAATTCGCTACCACAGAGAGTAGTTGAGGCCAAGACATTGTGTGTTTTCAAGAAGGAGTTAGATGTAGCTCTTGGGGGGTGAAAGGGATATGGGGAGCCAGGCTATTGAGTTGGATGATCAGCCACGATCATAATGAGGGGCGAAGCAGGGCTCAAAGGGCCGAATGGCCTCCTCCTGCTCTTAGTTTCTATGTCAGGGGCTCAACAACCCGACGACAACACAGGCCGTCTTCAGCTAAAGCCTGGAGGGGGTGGGGGCAGAAGGAACCCCCCTCCACGACGGAGTTCCAGATGAGGGGAGCAGGGAAGAAAGGAAGAGAGGAGAGGAGGAACCCTGTTGAAAGGCCTTCCCCACCCACACGCACACACGACAAGATTCCCTCAGCTCGGAGCCGGTGCCTCTGGAAAAGCACAAGGGAGGAACAAAGGCTCGATTGTCCAGTTGGCGGCCAAACCCGGTACGGACAGAAAGAGGCAGCCTCCGGAAGCCGGAGAGGCTTCGGAAGCCAGAGTCTCGGAGTTAACCCCGAGGAACGGGCAGGTCACGGGACCTCTTGAGTTCGGCCGAGTTGACCCGACAGCGGAGGCCCAAACCCAAAAAAAAAAAAAGTAGGCCGGGATCGAAGCCTGCGCCGGAGAGGAGGGCCTCCTCCCGGGAGCGACGTTTTCCCGCTCGTCGCCGATGTCCGCCGGGAGTCGCGCGCGCGAGGACAAGTCACTGCCGGCGGCGGAGAAACCGCCTCAGGGTTTAGCGGCGAGAGGGGGGGGGGATTACCGCGGGAGAGCAGGCCCAGGCTCTTGACATGGAGAAGGCCCCAAGATGGCCGCCGGGTGATCTAAAGCGGCGAAGGCCGGGCCCACGTGGAAGGTTGGGGGTGGAGAAAGGCCGGATCATCCTTAAACATGTGGAGAATTTCAGGAAGAGACAGAGAGAGAGAGGGAGGGAGAGAGAGAGAGAGAGAGAGAGAGAGACGAACGGCCAAGGTTTGGCGCCACCGGTGGTCTTGGCCAGGCTTGAGTTTCCTGTTGAGGAGACCCCACTCCAGCCCAGGGCGTGACGCGCGAGAGTTGACGGATACCGGGACCGCGGGTGCCCCTCCCCGCACCCCCCCCCAACCCCCGAGAGCGCCAGACGCTCAGGCAACTCCGGGAGAGCGGGGGGGCCCCTTCGGGCGAAGGTTCGGGAGTTTGCGGAGCTGTGGAGTTCCCCACGCGCCGGGAAAATCACCTGGAAAACACCTCACCCGGCGTCAACGTTCACGTCGTCTTGGGAAAAGGTGCACTTGTATGTATCGTACGTGCAGCTGAGCGACTGGGGGAGGAACGTGGGGATTGTGGTTTTATTCAGCGTGTAATGTACCTTTAAGAATAAAACGTCTTAAGGAAGATCACACGATCTGTCTCTCCCACTCTGTCCCCCTCTCTGTCTGTCTCTATCTGTCTCTCTCTCGCTCTGTCTCTCTCTCTCTCTCTGTTCCTCTCCCTCTGTCTCTCTGTTTCTGTCTCTCTCTCTCTCCCATTCTCTCTCTACCTGTCTCTCTGCCTCTCTCTCTCTCGCTCTCTCCATCTCTCTCGGCCTCTGTCTCTGTCTCTCTCCCTCTGTCTCTTTCTCTCTTTGTCTCTGTCTCTCTAACTCTGTCTCTCTCACTCTGTCTCTCGCTCTCTCTCTTTGTCTCTCCCTTTGTCTCCCTCTCTGACCCTCCCTCTCTCTCTGTCTCTGTCCCTCCCTCTGTCTCTCTGCCTCTCTCTCTCTGTCCTACTGTCTGTCTCTCTGTCTCTCTGCCTCGCTCTCTCTCTCTGTCTCACAGTCTGTCTCCCTGCCTCTCTCTCTCTCTGTCTCTGTCTCTCTCTCTCTCTCTCTGCCTATCTCTCTCTGTCCCAGTGTGTCTCTCTCTCTCTGCCTCTCTCTCTCTGTCTCTCTCTCTCTCTGTCTCTCTCTCTCTCTGTCTCTCTCTCTGTCTCTCTCTCTCTGTCTCTCTCTCTCTCCCTCTCTCTCTGTCTCTCTCTCTGCCCCACAGTCTGTCTCCCTGCCTCTCTCTCTCTCTGTCTCTGTGTCTCTCTCTCTCTCTCTGTCTCTCTCTGTCTCTCTCTCTCTCTCTCTGTCTGCCTCTCTCTCTCTCTCTCTCTGTCTCTATCTCTCTCCATCTCTCTCTCTCTCTCTCCATCTCTATCTCTCTCTCTCTGTGTGTCTCTCTCTCTCTATCTCTCTCCATCTCTCTCCATCTCTATCTCTCTCTATCTCTGTGTCTCTCTCTATCTCTGTGTCTCTCTCTCTCTCTCTGTGTCTCTCTATCTCTCTCTCTGTGTCTCTGTGTCTCTCTATCTCTCTCTCTCTCTCTCTATCTCTCTCTCTGTGTCTCTGTCTCTCTCTCTCTCTCTCCATCTCTGTGTCTCTCTCTCTGTCTCTCTATCTCTCTCTATCTCTCTCTCTCTCTCTATCTCTCTCCATCTCTCTCTCTCTCTCTCTCTGGCTATCCTTCAGCATCACTTCCTGATCGCTTTCCTCTCCTTGCTTGGTTTTAATGAGCTGAAACGGATTGTGTACAGCTGACCTGTCAATGACACTTCCCGTGATCGGAGAGTGACACTGTCTACCACACAGCTCCGATCTCACTGCTCATTCAACTATCAACCCCACAGGCTGCAGCTCTACCAGATCCCTCCACAGGTGAGTCAACACTCCCTACAGCATCCTGGGATAGACATTCTCTCCATCTCTCTCTCTCTCCATCTTTCTCACTCTCTCTCTCTCTGTCTCTCTCTCTCCTTCTCTATGTCTCTCTCTCTCTCTCTGTCTCTCACACTCTATCTCTTTGTCTCTCTATGTCTGTCTCTTTCTCTCTGTCACTAGGTCTCTCTATCACTCACTCTCTAGCTACCTGTCTCTCTCTATCTCACTCTCTCTCTCTCTACCTGTCTCTCTATCACTCGCTCTCTCTGTCTCTCCCTGTCTCTGTCTCCCTCTGTCACACGCTCTCTCTCTCTTTATCTTTTGCTCTCTCTCTGTATCTCTCTGTCTCTCTCTCTCTCTCGCTCTCTATCTCTGTCTCTCTCGCAGTCTCTCGCTGTCTCTCTCTCTCTCTGTCTCTCTTTCACAGTCTCTCTCGCTCTCTATCTGTCTCTCTCACTGTATCTCTCTGTCACTCTCTCTCACACTGTCTCTCTCGCTGTCTCTCTCTCTCTCTCACTGTCTCTCTCGCTGTCTCTCTCTCGCTGTCTCTCTCTCGCTGTCTCTCTCTCCCACACTGTCTCGCTATCTCTCTCTGTCTCTCTCTCCCTCTGTCTCTCTAACTGTTTCTCTCTCTCTCTCTCTCACTGTCTCTCTCCCTCTGTCTCTCTCGCTGTTTCTCTCTCTCTCTCTCTCGCTGTCTCTCTCACTGTCTCTCTCTCTCACTGTCCCTCTCTCGCTGTCTCTCTCTCCCTCTGTCTCTCTCGCTGTCTCTCTCTCTCTCGCTGTCTCTCTCTCTCTCGCTGTCTCTCTCCCCCTCTGTCTCTCTCCCCCTCTGTCTCTCTCCCCCTCTGTCTCTCTCCCCCTCTGTCTCTCTCCCCCTCTGTCTCTCTCCCCCTCTGTCTCTCTCCCCCTCTGTCTCTCTCCCCCTCTGTCTCTCTCCCCCTCTGTCTCTCTCCCCCTCTGTCTCTCTCCCCCTCTGTCTCTCTCCCCCTCTGTCTCTCTCTCCCTCTGTCTCTCTCTCCCTCTGTCTCTCTCCCCCTCTGTCTCTCTCCCCCTCTGTCTCTCTCTCCCTCTGTCTCTCTCTCCCTCTGTCTCTCTCGCTGTCTCTCTGTCTCTCTCGCTGTCTCTCTGTCTCTCTCGCTGTCTCTCTGTCTCTCTCGCTGTCTCTCTCCCTCTCCCTCTCTCTCTCTCTCGCTGTCTCTCTCTCTCTCTCGCTGTCTCTCTCTCGCTGTCTCTCTCTCGCTGTCTCTCTCTCTCACACTGTGTCTCTCTCTGTCTCTCTCTGTCTCTCGCTGTCTCTCGCTGTCTCTCGCTGTCTCTGTCTCTCCCTGTCTCTTTCTCCCTGTCTCTCTCTCCCTGTCTCTCTCTCCCTGTCTCTCTCTCCCTGTCTCTCTCTCCCTGTCTCTCTCTCCCTGTCTCTCTCTCTCTGTCTCTCTCTCTCTCTGTCTCTCTCTCTCTGTCTCTCTCTCTCTGTCTCTCTCTCTCTGTCTCTCTCTCTCTCTCCCTGTCTCTCTCTCCCCGTCTCTCTCTCCCTGTCTCTCTCTCTCTCGCTGTCTCTCTCTCCCTGTCTCTCTCTCTCTCCCTGTCTCTCTCTCCCTGTCTCTCTCTCCCTGTCTCTCTCTCTCTGTCTCTCTCTCCCCGTCTCTCTCTCCCTGTCTCTCTCTCTCTCGCTGTCTCTCTCTCCCTGTCTCTCTCTCTCTCCCTGTCTCTCTCTCCCTGTCTCTCTCTCCCTGTCTCTCTCTCTCTGTCTCTCTCTCCCCGTCTCTCTCTCCCTGTCTCTCTCTCTCTCGCTGTCTCTCTCTCCCTCTCGCTGTTTCTCTCTCTCTCTCTCTCTCTGCCTCTCTCTCTCTCTCTCTCTTTCCACCTTAAGATCAAAGCCCCCGTGCGCTGAGGCTCTCTCCCAGTCATTAGAGGCGACAATCACATTT
>NW_027600002.1:0-19410 GCF_964194155.1 Cetorhinus maximus | reverse complement strand
GGCTCTGTTTGGCTCTGTTTGGCTCTGTTTGGCTCTGTTGTGCTTTGTTTGGCTCTGATTGGCTCTGTTGGGCTCTGTTTTGTTCTGTTTGGCTCTGTTTGGCTCTGTTGGCTCTGTTTGGCTCTGTTTGGCTCTGTTTGGCCCTGTATTATTCTGACTCTGTTTGGCTCTGTTTTGCCCTGTTTGCCTCTGTTTGGCTACGTTTGGGTCTGTTTGGCTCTGTTTGGCTCTGTTTTGCTCTCCTTGCCTCAGTTTGGCTGTGTTGTGCTTTGTTTGGCTCTGTTCGGTTCTCTTTGGCGTAGTTGTGCTCTTTTTGGCACTGTTTGGCTCTGTTTGGCCCTTTATTGCTCTGTTTGTCTCTGTTTGTCTCTGTTTTGCTCTGTTTGGCTCTCTTTGGCTCTGATTCACTCTGTTTGGCTCTGTTGGGCTCTGACTGGCTTTGTTTTGCTCTGTTTTACTCGTTTGGGCTCTGTTTGGCTTTGTTTGGCTCTGTTTGAATGTGTTTGGCTCAGTTGGGCTCTGCTTTGCTCTGTTTGGTTCTGTTTGGCTCTGTTTGCTTCGGTTTTGCTCTGTTTGGCTCTGTTTGGCTCTGTTGTGCTCTGTTTGGCTCTTTTAGGCTCTGCTTGGCTCTGTTGTGGTCTGTATGGCTCTGTTCCGCTCTGTTTGCCTCTGTTTGGATCTCTTTTGCTCTGTTTGGCTCTGTATGCCTCTGTTTGGCTGTCTTTTGCTCTGTTTGGCTCTGTTTGGTCATTTATTGCTCTGTTTGACTCTGGTTGGCTCTGTTTGGCTCTGCGTGGCTCTTTTGGCTCTGTCTGTCTCTGTTTCACTCTGTATTGCTCTGTTTGGCTCTGTTTGGCTCCGCTCGGCTCTGTTTGGCTCTGTTTTGCTCTGATTCACTCTGTTTGGCTCTGTTGGGCTCTGATTTGCTTTGTTTTGCTCTGTTTGACTCGTATGTGCTATGTTGGGCTCTGCTTGGCTCTGTTTGGCTCTGTTTGGCTCTGTTTGAATCTGTTTGGCTCTGTTGGGCTCTGTTTGGCTCTGTTTGGCTCTGTTTTGCTTTGTTTGGCTCTTTTTGGATCTGTTGGCTCTGTTTGGCTCTGTTTGTCCCTGTATTACTCTGTTTGACTCTGTTTGACTCTGTTTGGCTCTGTTTGGCTCTGTTTTGCCCTGTTTGCCTCTGTTTGGCTACGTTTGGGTCTGTTTGGCTCTGTTTGGCTCTGTTTCGCTCTGCTTGCCTCAGTTTGGCTGTGTTGTCCTTTGTTTGGCTCTGTTCGGCTCTCTTTGGCTTAGTTGTGCTCTTTTTGGCACTGTATGGCTCTGTTTGTCTCTTTTCGCTCTGTTTGTCTCTGTTTGGCTCTGTTTTGCTCTGTATGTCTCTGTTAGGCTCTGTTTGGCTCTGTTGTGGTCTGTTTGGCTCTGTTTGGCTCTGTATGCCTCTGTTTGGCTCTCTTTTGCTCTGTTTGGCTCTGTCTGGCCCTTTATTGCTCTGTTTGACTCTGGAAGGCTCTGTTTGGCTCTGTTTGGCTCGTTATGGCTCTGTTTCGCTCTGTTTCACTCTGTTTAGCTCTGTTGGGCTCTCTTTGGCTTTGTATTATTCTGTTTCACTCGTTTGGGCTCTGTTTGGCTCTGTTTGAATGTGTTTCTCTCTGTTGGGCTCTGTTTTGCTGTGTATGGCTCTGTTTGGCTCTGTTTGGCTCTGCTTGACTCTGTTGGGCTCTGTTTGGCTCTGTTTGGCTCTGTCTGAATCTGTTTGGCTCTGTAGGGCTCTGTTCTGCTCTGTTTGGCTCTGTTTGGCTCTGTTGGCTCTGTATGGCCCTTTATTACTCTGTTTGACTCTGTGTGGCTCTGTTTGGCTCTGTTTTGCTCTGATTTCCTCTGTTTGGCTCCGTTTGGGTCTGTTTGGCTCTGTCTGGCTCTTCTTGCCTCAGTTTGGCCCTGTTGTGCTTTGTTTGGCTCTGTTTGGCTTAGTTGTGCTCTTTTTGGCACTGTATGGATCTGTTTGGCTCTGTTTGTCTCTCTTAGTTTCTGTTTGGCTCTGTTTGGCACTGTTGTGGTCTGTTTTGCTCTGTTTGGCTCTGTTTGCCTCTGTGTGTCTCTCTTTTGCTCTGTTTGGCTCTGTTTGGCCCTTTATTGCTCTGATTGTCTCTGTTTGTCTCCGTTTGTCTCTGTTTGGCTCTGTTTTGCTCTGTTTGTCTCTGTAAGGCTTTGTCTGGCTCTGTTTGGCTCTGTTGTGGTCTGTATGGCTCTGTTTGGCTCAATTTGCCTCTGTTTGGCTCTCCTTTGCTCTGTCTGGCTCTGTTTGGCCCTTTATTGCTCTGTTTGACTCTGATTGGCTCTGGTTGGCTCTGCTTGGCTCTTTTGGCTCTGTCTGGCTCTGTTTCATTCTGTATTGCTCTGTTTGGCTCTGTTTGTCTCTGTTCGGCTCTGTTTGGCACTGTTGTGCTCTGTTTCACTCTGTTTGGCTCTGTTGGGCTCTGATTGCCTTTTTTTTGCTCTGTTTAACTCGTTTGGGCTCTGTTTGGCTTTGTTTGGCTCTGTTTGAATGTGTTTGGCTCTGTTGGGCTCTGCTTTGCTCTGTTTAGCTCTGTTTGGCTCTTTTGTGCTCTGTTTTGTTATGCTTTACTCTGTTGGGCTCTGTTTGGCTCTGGTTGAATCTGTTTGGCTCTGTTGGGCTCTGTTTGGCTCTCCTTGGCTCTGTTTTGCTCGGTTTGGCTCTCTTTTGCTCTGGTGGCTCTGTTTGGCTCTGTTTGGCTCTGTTTGGCCCTGTATTACTCTGTTTGACACTGTTTGGCTCTGTTTGGCTCTGTTTTGCTCTGTTTGCCTCTGTTTGGCTCCGTTTGGGTCCGGTTGGCTCTGTTTGGCTCTGTTGTCGTCTGTTTGGCTCTGTTCCGCTCTGTTTGGCTCCGTTTGGCTCTCTTTTGCTCTGTTTGGCTCTCTTTGGCCCTTTATTGCTCTCTTTGACTCTGGTTGGCTCTGTTTGGCTCTGCTTGGCTCTTTTGGCTCTGTCTTGCTCTGTTTCACTCTGTATTGCACTGTCTGGCTCTGTTTGGCTCTGCTCTGCTCTGTATTGGCTCTGTTTAGCTCTGTTTCACTCTGTTTGGCTCTGTTGGGCTCTGACTGGCTTTGTTTTGCTCTGTTTGACTCGTTTGGGCTCTGTTGGGCTCTGCTTGGCTCTGTTTGGCTCTGTACGGTCGTTTTGTCTCTGTTTTGCTCTGTTTCACTCTGATTAGCTCTTTGGGCTCTGTTTGGCTTTGTTTTATTCTGTTTGACTCGTTTGGGCTCTGTTTGGCTCTGTTTGAATGTGTTTCGCTCTGTTGGGCTCTGTTTTGCTCTGTTTGGCTCTGTTTGGCTCTGTTTGGCTCTGCTTGACTCTGTTTGTCTCTGTTGGGCTTTGTTTGGCTCTGTTTGGCTCTGTTTGGCTCTGTTGTGTTTTGTTTGGCACTGATTGGCTCTGTTTGGCTCTGATTGTCTCTGTTTGGCTCTGTATTGCTCTGTTTGTCTCTGTTTGTCTCTGTTTTTCTCTGTTTGGCTCTGTTTGGCTCGGTTGTGGTCGGCTTGGCTCTGCTTGGCTCCGTTTGGCTCTGTTTGGCTCTGTTTGGCTCTGTTGTGCTTTGTTTGGATCTGTTTGGCTCTGTTTGGCTCTGTTGTGCTTTGTTTGGCACTGTTTGGCTCTGTTTGGCTCTGATTGGCTCTGTTTGGCTCTGTATTGATCTGTTTGTCTCTGTTTGTCTCTGTTTGGCTCTGTTTGACTCTGTTTGTCTTTGTTGTGCTCTGTTTAGCTCTGTTTGGTTCTGATTGGCTATGTTTGATTCTGTTTTGCTCTGTATCACTCTGTTTTGCTCTGTTCGGCTCTGTTTGGCTCTGTTTGTCTCTGTTTGGCTCCCTTTTGCTCTGTTGGTCTCTGTTTGGATCTGTTTGGCTCTGTTTGGCTCTGTTGTGCTTTGTTTGGCTCTGTTTGGCTCTGTTTGGCTCTGTTGTGCTCTGTTTGGCTCTATTTAACTCTGCTTTGCTCTGTTTGGCTCTGGTTGGCTCTGTTCGGCTCTGCTTAGCTCTGTTATGCTCTGTTTCACTCTGTTTTGCTCTGTTGGGCTCTGTCTGACTCTGCTTGGCTCTGTTTTGTTCTGTTTGGCTCTGTTTTGCTTTGTTTGGCTCTGTTTGGCTCTGTTGTGCTTTGTTTGGCACTGTTTGGCTCTGTTTGGCTCTGATTGGCTCTGTTTGGCTCTGTATTGATCTGTTTGTCTCTGTTTGTCTCTGTTTGGCTCTGTTTGGCTCTGTTGTGGTCGGCCTGGCTCTGCTTGGCTCCGTTTGGCTCTGTTTGGCTCTGTTTGACTCTGTTTGTCTTTGTTGTGCTCTGTTTAGCTCTGTTTGGTTCTGATTGGCTATGTTTGACTCTGTTTTGCTCTGTATCACTCTGTTTTGCTCTGTTGGGCTCAGTTTGGCTCCATCTGGCTCTGTTGGGCTCTGTTTGCATCTGTTTGGCTCTGTTTGGCTCTGTTGTGCTTTGTTTGGCTCTGTTTGGATTTGTTGTGCTCTATTTGGATCTGTTTGGCTCTGTTTGGCTCTGTTTAGCTCCCTTTGGCTTTGTTGGGCTCTGTTTGGATCTGTTTGGCTCTGTTTGGCTCTGTTGTGCTTTGTTTGTCTCTGTTTGGCTCTGTTTGGCTCTGTTGTGCTCTATTTGGATCCGTTTGGATTTGTTTGCATCGGTTTGGCTCTGTTTGGCTCTGTTTAACTCTGTTTTGCTCTGTTTGGCTCTGTTTGGCTCTGTTGTGCTCTATTTGGATCTGTTTGGCTCTGTTTGCATCGGTTTGGCTCTCTTTGGCTCTGTTTAACCCTGTTTTGCTCTGTTTGGCTCTGTATGGCTCTGTTTTGCTCCGTTTGGCTCTGTATGGCACTGTTTGGCACTGTTTGGCTCTGTTTTGCTCCGTTTGGCGCTGTTTGTCTCTTTTTGGCTCTGTTTGACTCTGCTTGTCTTGATGTGCTCTGTTTGGCTCTGTTTGGCTCTGTTTGACTCTGTCTGGCTCTGTTTCACTCTGTTTTGCTCTGTTTGGCTCTGTTTGGCCCTTAATTGCTCTGTTTGACTCTGTTTGTCTCTGTTTGGCTCTGTTTGGCTCTGCTTGACTCTGTTTGTCTCTGTTGGGCTTTGTTTGGCTCTGTTTGGCTCTGCTTGGCTCTGTTGTGTTTTGTTTGGCACTGATTGGCTCTGTTTGGCTCTGATTGTCTCTGTTTGGCTCTGTATTGCTCTGTTTGTCTCTGTTTGTCTCTGTTTTTCTCTGTTTGGCTCTGTTTGGCTCGGTTGTGGTCGGCTTGGCTCTGCTTGGCTCCGTTTGGCTCTGTTTGGCTCTGTTTGGCTCTGTTGTGCTTTGTTTGGATCTGTTTGGCTCTGTTTGGCTCTGTTGTGCTTTGTTTGGCACTGTTTGGCTCTGTTTGGCTCTGATTGGCTCTGTTTGGCTCTGTATTGATCTGTTTGTCTCTGTTTGGCTCTGTTTGACTCTGTTTGTCTTTGTTGTGCTCTGTTTAGCTCTGTTTGGTTCTGATTGGCTATGTTTGATTCTGTTTTGCTCTGTATCACTCTGTTTTGCTCTGTTCGGCTCTGTTTGGCTCTGTTTGTCTCTGTTTGGCTCCCTTTTGCTCTGTTGGTCTCTGTTTGGATCTGTTTGGCTCTGTTTGGCTCTGTTGTGCTTTGTTTGGCTCTGTTTGGCTCTGTTTGGCCCTGTTGTGCTCTGTTTGGCTCTGTTTAACTCTGCTTTGCTCTGTTTGGCTCTAGTTGGCTCTGTTCGGCTCTGCTTAGCTCTGTTATGCTCTGTTTCACTATGTTTTGCTCTGTTGGGCTCTGTCTGACTCTGCTTGGCTCTGTTTTGTTCTGTTTGGCTCTGTTGTGCTTTGTTTGGCTCTGTTTGGCTCTGTTGTGCTTTGTTTGGCACTGTTTGGCTCTGTTTGGCTCTGATTGGCTCTGTTTGGCTCTGTATTGATCTGTTTGTCTCTGTTTGTCTCTGTTTGGCTCTGTTTGGCTCTGTTGTGTTCGGCCTGGCTCTGCTTGGCTCCGTTTGGCTCTGTTTGGCTCTGTTTGACTCTGTTTGTCTTTGTTGTGCTCTGTTTAGCTCTGTTTGGTTCTGATTGGCTATGTTTGACTGTGTTTTGCTCTGTATCACTCTGTTTTGCTCTGTTGGGCTCAGTTTGGCTCCAACTGGCTCTGTTGGGCTCTGTTTGCATCTGTTTGGCTCTGTTTGGCTCTGTTGTGCTTTGTTTGGCTCTGTTTGGCTTTGTTGTGCTCTATTTGGATCTGTTTGGCTCTGTTTGGCTCTGTTTAGCTCCCTTTGGCTCTGTTGGGCTCTGTTTGGATCTGTTTGGCTCTGTTTGGCTCTGTTGTGCTTTGTTTGTCTCTGTTTGGCTCTGTTTGGCTCTGTTGTGCTCTATTTGGATCCGTTTGGATTTGTTTGCATCGGTTTGGCTCTGTTTGGCTCTGTTTAACTCTGTTTTGCTCTGTTTGGCTCTGTTTGGCTCTGTTGTGCTCTATTTGGATCTGTTTGGCTCTGTTTGCATCGGTTTGGCTCTCTTTGGCTCTGTTTAACCCTGTTTTGCTCTGTTTGGCTCTGTATGGCTCTGTTTTGCTCCGTTTGGCTCTGTATGGCACTGTTTGGCTCTGTTTGGCTCTGTTTTGCTCCGTTTGGCGCTGTTTGTCTCTTTTTGGCTCTGTTTGACTCTGCTTGTCTTGATGTGCTCTGTTTGGCTCTGTTTGGCTCTGTTTGACTCTGTCTGGCTCTGTTTCACTCTGTTTTGCTCTGTTTGGCTCTGTTTGGCCCTTAATTGCTCTGTTTGACTCTGTTTGTCTCTGTTTGGCTCTGCTTGGCTCTATTGTGGTCTGTATGGCTCTGTTCCGCTATGTTTGGCTCCGTTTGGCTCTCTTTTGCTCTGTTTGGCTCTCTTTGGCCCTTTATTGCTCTGTTTGACTCTGGTTGGCTCTGTTTGGCTCTGCTTGGCTCTTTTGGCTCTGTCTTGCTCTGTTTCCCTCTGTATTGCTCTGTCTGGCTCTGTTTGGCTCTGCTCTGCTCTGTATTGGCTCTGTTTAGCTCTGTTTCACTCTGTTTGGCTCTGTTGGGCTCTGACTGGCTTTGTTTTGCTCTGTTTGACTCGTTTGGGCTCTGTTGGGCTCTGCTTGGCTCTGTTTGCCTCTGTTTGACTCTGTTTGAATCTGTTTGGCTCTGTTTGGCTCTGCTTGACTCTGTTTGTCTCTGTTGGGCTTTGTTGGCTCTGTTTGGCTCTGTTTGGCTCTGTTGTGCTTTGTTTGGCACTGTTTGGCTCTGTTTGGCTCTGATTGTCTCTGTTTGGCTCTGTATTACTCTGTTTGTCTCTGTTTGGCTCTGTTTGTCTCTGTTTGGCTCTGTTTGTCTCGGTTGTGGTCGGCTTGGCTCTGCTTGGCTCCGTTTTGCTCTGTTTGGCTCTGTTTGGCTCTGTTGTGCTTTGTTTGGCTCTGTTTGGCTCTGTTTGGCTCTGCTGTGATTTGTTTGGCACTGTTTGGCTCTGTTTGGCTCTGATTGGCTCTGTTTGGCTCTGTATTGATCTGTTGTGCTTTGTTTGGCTCTGTTTGGCTCTGTTGTGCTCTATTTGGATCTGTTTGGCTCTGTTTGGCTCTGTTTAGCTCCCTTTGGCTCTGTTGGGCTCTGTTTGGATCTGTTTGGCTCCCTTTGGCTCTGTTGTGCTTTGTTTGGCTCTGTTTGGCTCTGTTTGGCTCTGTTGAGCTCTATTTGGATCCGTTGGCTCTGTTTGCATCGGTTTGGCTTTGTTTGGCTCTGTTTAACTCTGTATTGCTCTGTTTGGCTCTGTTTGGCTCTGTATGGCTCTGTTTGGCTCTGTTTAGCTCCGTTTGGCTCTATTTGTCTCTTTTTGGCTCGGTTTGACTCTGCTTGTCTTGACGTGCTCTGTTTGGTTCTGTTTGGCTCTGTTTGGCTCTGTTTGGCTCTGTTTGGCTCTGGTTGGCTCTGTTTCGCACTGTTTTACTCTGTTAGGCTCTATTTGGCTCCGTTTGGCTCTGTTCGGCTCTGTTTGGCTCTGTTTGGCTCTGTTGGGCTCCGTTTGGATCTGTTTGGCTCTGTTTGGCTCTGTTGTGCTTTGTTTGGCTCTGTTTGGCCCTGTTGTGCACTGATTTGCTCTGTTTGGCTCTGTTTACGTTGGTTTTGCTCTGTTTTGGCTCTGTCTGGCTCTGTTGTGCTCTGTTTGGATCTGTTTAACTCTGCTTTGCTCTGTTTGGCTCTGGTTGGCTCTGTTCAGCTCTGCTTAGCTCTGGTATGCTCTGTTTCACTCTGTTTTGCTCTGTTGGGCTCTGTTTGACTCTGCTTGGCTCTGTTTTGTTCTGCTTGACTCTGCTGGGCTCTGTTTGGCTCTGGTTGAATCTGTTTGGCTCTGTTGGGCTCCGTCTGACTCTGTTTGGCTCTGTTTGGCTCTGTTGGCTCTGTTTGACTCTGTTTGGCTCTGTTTGGCCCTATATTCCTCTGATTGACTCTGTTTGGCTCTGTTTGGCTCCGTTTTGCTCGTTTGCCTCTGTTTGGCTCCGTTTGGGTCTATTTGGCTCTGTTTGCCTCTGTTTGCCTCTGTGTGTCTCTCTTTTGCTCTGTTTGTCTCTGTTTGGCCCTTTATTGCTCTGTTTTGCTGAGTTGGGCTCTGTTTGGCTCTGTTTGGATCAGTTTGGCTCTGTATGGCCCTATATTGCTCTGTTTGACGTTCTTTGGCTCTGTTTGAATGTGTTTTGCTCTGTTTGGCTCTGTTTTGCTCTGTTTGGCTCTGTTTGGCTCTGCTTGACTCTGTTTGTCTCTGTTGTGCTTTGTTTTGGCTCTGTTTGGCTCTGTTTGGCTCTGTTGTGCTTTGTTTGGCACTGTTTGGCTCTGTTTGGCTCTGATTGTCTCTGTTTGGCTCTGTATTGCTCTGTTTGTCTCTGTTTGTCTCTGTTTTTCTCTGTTTGGCCTCTGTTTGGCTCGGTTGTGGTCGGCCTGGCTCTGCTTGGCTCCGTTTGGCTCTGTTTGGCTCTGTTTGGCTCTGTTGTGCTTTGTTTGGCTCTGTTTGGCTCTGTTTGGCTCTGTTGTGGCTTTGTTTGGCACTGTTTGGCTCTGTTTGGCTCTGATTGGCTCTGTTTGGCTCTGTATTGATCTGTTTGTCTCTGTTTGTCTCTGTTTAGCTCTGTTTGACTCTGTTTGTCTTTGTTGTGCTCTGTTTAGCTCTGTTTGGTTCTGATTGGCTATGTTTGATTCTGTTTTGCTCTGTATCACTCTGTTTTGCTCTGTTTGGCTCTGTTGGGCTCTGTTTTGTCTCTGTTTGGCTCCCTTTGGCTCTGTTGGTCTCTGTTTGGATCTGTTTGGCTCTGTTTGGCTCTGTTGTGCTTTGTTTGGCTCTGTTTGGCTCTGTTTGGCTCTGGTTGGCTCTGTTCGGCTCTGCTTAGCTCTGTTATGCTCTGTTTCACTCTGTTTTGCTCTGTTGGGCTCTGTTTGACTCTGCTTGGCTCTGTTTTGTTTTGTTTGGCTCTGTTGTGCTTTGTTTGGCTCTGTTTGGCTCTGTTGTGCTTTGTTTGGCACTGTTTGGCTCTGTTTGGCTCTGATTGGCTCTGCTTGGCTCTGTATTGATCTGTTTGTCTCTGTTTGTCTCTGTTTGGCTCTGTTTGGCTCTGTTGTGGTCGGCCTGGCTCTGCTTGGCTCCGTTTGGCTCTGTTTGGCTCTGTTTGACTCTGTTTGTCTTTGTTGTGCTAGGTTTAGCTCTGTTTGGTTCTGATTGGCTATGTTTGACTCTGTTTTGCTCTGTATCACTCTGTTTTGCTCTGTTGGGCTCTGTTTGGCTCCCTTTGGCTCTGTTGGGCTCTGTTTGGATCTGTTTTGGCTCTGTTTGGCTCTGTTGTGCTTTGTTTGGCTCTGTTTGGCTCTGTTGTGCTCTATTTGGATCTGTTTGGCTCTGTTTGGCTCTGTTTAGCTCCCTTTGGCTCTGTTGGGCTCTGTTTGGATCTGTTTGGCTCTGTTGTGCTCTGTTGTGCTTTGTTTGGCTCTGTTTGGCTCTGTTTGGCTCTGTTGTGCTCTATTTGGATCCGTTTGGCTCTGTTTGCATCGGTTTGGCTCTCTTTGGCTCTGTTTAACTCTGTTTTGCTCTGTTTGGCTCTGTTTGGCTCTGTTGTGCTCTATTTGGATCTGTTTGGCTCTGTTTGCATCGGTTTGGCTCTCTTTGGCTCTGTTTAACCCTGTTTTGCTCTGTTTGGCTCTGTTTTGCTCCGTTGGCTCTGTATGGCACTGTTTGGCTCTGTTTGGCTCTGTTTTGCTCCGTTTGGCTCTGTTTGTCTCTTTTTGGCTCTGTTTGACTCTGCTTGTCTTGATGTGCTCTGTTTGGCTCTGTTTGGCTCTTTTTGACTCTGTCTGGCTCTGTTTCACTCTGTTTTGCTCTGTTTGTCTCTGTTTGGCCCTTAATTGCTCTGTTTGACTCTGTTTGTCTCTGTTTGTCTCTGTTTGGCTCTATTGTGGTCTGTATGGCTCTGTTCCGCTCTGTTTTGGCTCCGTTTGGCTCTCTTTTGCTCTGTTTGGCTCTCTTTGGCCCTTTATTGCTCTCTTTGACTCTGGTTGGCTCTGTTTGGCTCTGTTTTGCTTGGCTCTTTTGGCTCTGTCTTGCTCTGTTTCACTCTGTATTGCTCTGTCTGGCTCTGTTTGGCTCTGCTCTGCTCTGTATTGGCTCTGTTTAGCTCTGTTTCACTCTGTTTGGCTCTGTTGGGCTCTGACTGGCTTTGTTTCGCTCTGTTTGAATCGTTTGGGCTCTGTTGGGCTCTGCTTGGCTCTGTTTGCCTCTGTTTGACTCTGTTTGAATCTGTTTGGCTCTGTTTGAATGTGTTTGGCTCTGTTGGGCTCTGCTTTGCTCTGTTGGGCTCTGTTTGGCTCTGCTTGGCTCTGTTTGGCTCTGTTGGGCTCGTTTTGTCTCTGTTTGCTCTGTTTCACACTGATTAGCTCTTTGGGCTCTGTTTGGCTTTGTTTTATTCTGTTTGACTCGTTTGGGCTCTGTTTGGCTCTGTTTGAATGTGTTTCGCTCTGTTGGGCTCTGTTTTGCTCTGTTTGGCTCTGTTTGGCTCTGTTTGGCTCTGCTTGACTCTGTTTGTCTCTGTTGTGCTTTGTTTGGCTCTGATTGCCTCTGTTTGGCTCTGTTGTGCTTTGTTTGGCCACTGTTTGGCTCTGTTTGGCTCTAATTGTCTCTGTTCGGCTCTGTATTACTCTGTTTGTCTCTGTTTGTCTCTGTTTGGCTCTGTTTGGCTCGGTTGTGGTCGGCTTGGCTCTGCTTGGCTCCGTTTGGCTCTGTTTGGCTCTGTTGTGCTTTGTTTGGCTCTGTTTGGCTCTGTTTGGCTCTGTTGTGCTTTGTTTGGCACTGTTTGGCTCTGTATGGCTCTGATTGGCTCTGTTTGGCTCTGTATTGATCTGTTGTGCTTTGTTTGGCTCTGTTTGGCTCTGTTGTGCTCTATTTGGATCTGTTTGGCTCTGTTTGGCTCTGTTTAGCTCCCTTTGGCTCTGTTGGTTTCTGTTTGGATCTGTTTGGCTCCCTTTGGCTCTGTTGTGCTTTGTTTGGCTCTGTTTGGCTCTGTTGTGCTCTATTTGGATCCGTTTGGCTCTGTTTGCATCGGTTTGGCTTTGTTTGGCTCTGTTTAACTCTGTTTTGCTCTGTTTGGCTCTGTTTGGCTCTGTATGGCTCTGTTTGGCTCTGTTTTGCTCCGTTTGGCTCTATTTGTCTCTTTTTGGCTTGGTTTGACTCTGCTTGTCTTGACGTGCTCTGTTTGGTTCTGTTTGGCTCTGTTTGGCTCTGTCTGGCTCTGTTTCACTCTGTTTTTCTCTGTTTGGCTCTGTTTGGTTCTGTTTTGCTCTGTATCACTCTGTTGGGCTCTGTGTGGTTCTGGTTGGCTCTGTTTCGCTCTGTTTTACTCTGTTAGGCTCTATTTGGCTCCGTTTGGCTCTGTTCGGCTCTGTTTGGCTCTGTTTGACTCTGTTTGTCTTTGTTGTGCTCTGTTTAGCTCTTTTGGTTCTGATTGGCTATGTTTGACTCTGTTTTTCTCTGTATCACTCTGTTTTGCTCTGTTGGGCTCTGTTTGGCTCCCTTTGGCTTTGTTGGGCTCTGTTTGGACCTGTTAGGCTCTGTTTGGCTCTGTTGTGCTTTGTTTGGCTCTGTTTGGCTCTGTTGTGCTCTATTTGGAATCTGTTTGGCTCTGTTTGGCTCTGCTGTGCGTTGTTTGGCTCTGTTTGGCTCTGTTGTGCTCTATTTGGATCCGTTTGGCTCTGTTTGCATCGGTTGGGCTCTCTTTGGCTCTGTTTAACTCTGATTTGCTCTGTTTGGCTCTGTTTGGCTCTGTTGTGCTCTATTTGGATCTGTTTGGCTCTGTTTGCATCGGTTTGGCTCTCTTTGGCTCTGTTTAACTCTGTTTTGCTCTGTTTGGCTCTGTTTGGCTCTGTTTTGCTCCGTTTGGCTCTGTATGGCTCTGTTTGACTCTGTTTGGCTCTGTTTTGCTGCGGTTGGCTCTTTTTGTCTCTTTTTGGCTCTGTTTGACTCTACTTGTCTTGATGTGCTCTGTTTGGCTCTGTTTGTCTCTGTTTGACTCTGTCTGGCTCTGTTTCACTCTGTTTTGCTCTGTTTGGCTCTATTTGGCTCTGTTTGGCTCTATTTCGCTCTGTTTGTCTCTGTTTGGCTCTGTTTTGCTCTGTTTGTCTCTGTTAGGCTCTGGTTGGCTCTGTTTGACTCTACTTGGCTCTTTTGGCTCTGTCTGGCTCTGTTTCACTCTGTATTGCTCTGTTTGGCTCTTTTGGCTCTGTTCGGCTCTGTTTGACTCTGTTTTGCTCTGTTTCACTCTGTTTGGCTCTGTTGGGCTCTGACTGGCTTTGTTTTTCTCTGTTTGACTCGTTTGGGCTCTGTTTGGCTCTGTTTGAATGTGTTTGGCTCTGTTGGGCTCTGATTTGCTCTGTTTGGCTCTGCCTGGCTCTGTTTGGCTCTGTTGTGCTGTGTTGGGCTCTGTTTGGCTCTATTTGGATCTGTTTGGCTCTGTATGGCCCTATATTGCTCTGTTTGACGTTGTTTGGCGCTGTTTTGCTCTGATTTGCTCTGTTTGCCTCTGTTTGACTCCGTTTGGCTCTGTTTGGCTCTGTTTGGCTCTGTTGTGCTTTGTTTGGCTCTGTTTGGCTCTGTTGTGCTTTGTCTGGCACTGTTTCGCTCTGTTTGGCTCTGTTTGGCTCTGATTGTCTCTGTTTGGCTCTGTATTGCTCTGTTTGTCTCTGTTTGTCTCTGTTTGGCTCTGTTTGGCTCTGTTTGGCTCTGTTGTGGTCGGCTTGGCTCTGCTTGGCTCCGTTTGGCTCTGTTTGGCTCTGTTTGACTCTGTTTGTCTTTGTTGTGCTCTGTTTAGCTCTGTTTGGTTCTGATTGGCTATGTTTGACTCTGTATTGCTCTGTATCACTCTGTTTTGCTCTGTTGGGCTCTGTTTGTCTCTGTTTGGCTCCCTTTGGCTCTGTTGGGCTCTGTTGGATCTGTTTGGCTCTCTTTGGCTCTGTATAACTCTGTTTTGCTCTGTTTGGCTCTGTTTTGCTCCGTTTGGCTCTGTATGGCTCTGTTTGGCTCTGTTTGGCTCTGTTTTGCTCCGTTTGGCTCTGTTTGTCTCTTTTTGGCTCTGGCTGACTCTGCTTGTCTTGATGTGCTCTGTTTGGCTCTGTTTGGCTCTGTTTTGCTCTGTTTGTCTCTGTTAGTTTCTGTTTGGCTCTGTTTGGCTCTGTTGTGCTCTGTTTTGCTCTGTTTGGTTATGTTTGCCTCTCTGTGTCTCTCTTTTGCTCTGTTTGGCTCTGTTTGGCCCTTTATTGCTCTGTTTGTCTCTGTTTGTCTCTGTTTTGCTCTGTTTGTCTCTGTTAGGCTCTGGTTGGCTCTGTTGTGGTCTGTATGGCTCTGGTTGGCTCTTTTTGCCTCTGTTTGGCTCTCTTTTGCTCTGTTTGGCTCTGTTGGGCCCTTTATTGCTCTGCTTGACTCTGGTTGGCTCTGATTGGCTCTGCTTGGCTCTTTTGGCTCTGTCTGGCTCTGCTTCACTCTGTATTGCTCTGTTTGGCTCTGTTTGGCTCTGTTCGGCTCTGTTTGACTCTGTTATGCTCTGTTCACTCTGTCTGGCTCTGTTGGGCTCTGACTGGCTTTGTTTTGCTCTGTTTGACTCGTTTGGGCTCTGTTTGGCTCTGTTTGAATGTGTTTGGCTCTGTTGGGCTCTGATTTGCTCTGTTTGGCTCTGCTTGGCTCTGTTTGGCTCTGTTGTGCTGTGTTGGCTCTGTTTGGCTCTGTTTGGATCTGTTTGACTCTGTATGGCCCTATATTGCTCTGTTTGACGTTGTTTGGCTCTGTTTTGCTCTGATTTGCTCTGTTTGCCTCTGTTTGACTACGTTTGGCTCTGTTTGGCTCTGTTTGGCTCTGTTGTGCTTTATTTGGCTCTGTTTGGCTCTGTTTGGCTCTTTTGTGCTCTGTTTGGCTCTGATTCTCTCTGTTTGGCTCTGTATTGCTCTGTTTGTCTCTGTTTGCCTCTGTTTGTCTCTGTTTCGCTCTGTTGTGGTCGGCTTGGCTCGGCTTGGCTCCGTTTGGCTCTGTTTGGCTCTGTTTGACTCTGTTTGTCTTTGTTTTGCTCTGTTTAGCTCTGTTTGGTTCTGATTGGCTATGTTTGACTCTGTTTTGCTCTGTATCACTCTGTTTTGCTCTGTTGGGCTCTGTTTGGCTCCCTTTGGCTCTGTTGGGCTCTGTTTGGATCTGTTTGGCTCTGTTTGGCACTCTTGTGCTTTGCTTGGCTCTGTTCGGCTCTGTTGTGCTCTATTTGGATCTGTTTGGCTCTGTTTGCATCGGTTTGGCTCTGTTTGGCTCTGTTTAACTCTGTTTTGCTCCGTTTGGCTCTGTATGGCTCTGTTTGGCTCTGTTTGGCTCTTTTTTTGCTCCGTTTGGCTCTGTTTGTCTCTGTTTGCCTCTGTTTCTGCTCTCTATCACTCTGTTGGGCTCTGTTTGGTTCTGGTTGGCTCTGTATTAACTCTATTTTACTCTGTTAGGCTCTATTTGGCTCCGTTTGGCTCTGTTCGGCTCTGTTTGGCTCTGTTTGGCTCTGTTGGGCTACGTTTGGATCTGTTTGGCTCTGTTTGGCTCTGTTGTGCTTTGTTTGGCTCTGTTTGGCTCTGTTGTGCTCTGTTTTGCTCTGTTTGGCTCTGTTTGCGTTGGTTTTGCTCTGTTTGGCTCTGTTTGGCTCTGTTGTGCTTTTTTTGGCTCTGTTTGGCTCTGGTTAACTCTGCTTTGCTCTGTTAGACACTGGTTGGCTTTGTTCGGCTCTGCTTAGCTCTGTTATGCTCTGTTTCACTCTGTTTTGCTCAGTTGGGCTCTGTTTGGCTCTGTTTGGATCTGTTTGGCTCTGTATGGCCCTATATTGCTGTGTTTGACGTTGTTTGGCTTTGTTTTGCTCCGATTTGCTCTGTTTGCCTCTGTTTGACTCCGTTTGGCTCTGTTTGGCTCTGTTTGGCTCTGTTTGGCTCTGTTGTGCTTTGTTTGGCTCTGTTTGGCTCTGTTGTGCTTTGTCTGGCACTGTTTCGCTCTGTTTGGCTCTGTTTGGCTCTGATTGTCTCTGTTTGGCTTTGTATTGCTCTGTTTGCCTCTGTTTATCTCTGTTTGGCTCTGTTGTGGTCGGCTTGGCTCTGCTTGGCTCCGTTTGGCTCTGTTTTGGCTCTGTTTGACTCTGTTTGTCTTTGTTGTGCTCTGTTTAGCTCTGTTTGCTTCTGATTGGCTATGTTTGATTCTGTTTTGCTCTGTATCACTCTGTTTTGCTCTGTTGGGCTCTGTTTGGCTCTTTTGGCTCCCTTTGGCTCTGTTGGGCTCTGTTTGGATCTGTTTGGCTCTGTTTGGCTCTGTTGTGCTTTGTTTGGCTCTGTTTGGCTCTGTTTGGCTCTGTTGTGCTCTATTTGGATCTGTTTGGCTCTGTTTGCATCGGTTCGGCTCTGTTTGGCTCTGTTTAACTCTGTTTTGCTCTGTTTGGCTCTGTTTGGCTCTGTTTTGCTCCGTTTGGCTCTGTATGGCTCTGTTTGGCTCTGTTTGGCTCTTTTTTGCTCCGTTTGGCTCTGTTTGCCTCTGTTTGCCTCTGTTTTGCTCTGTATCACTCTGTTGGGCTCTGTTTGGTTCTGGTTGGCTCTGTATTAACTCTATTTTACTCTGTTAGGCTCTATTTGGCTCTGTTTGGCTCTGTTCGGCTCTGTTTGGCTCTGTTTGGCTCTGTTTGGCTCTGTTGTGCTTTGTTTGGCTCTGTTTGGCCTCTGTTGTGCTCTGTTTTGCTCTGTTTGGCTCTGTTTGCGTTGGTTTTGCTCTGTTTGGCTCTGTTTGGCTCTGTTGTGCTCTGTTTGGCTCTGTTTGGCTCTGGTAACTCTGCTTTGCTCTGTTAGACACTGGTTGGCTTTGTTCGGCTCTGCTTAGCTCTGTTATGCTCTGTTTCACTCTGTTTTGCTCTGTTGGGCTCTGTTTGACTCTGTTTGGATCTGTTTGGCTCTGTATTGCCCTATATTGCTGTGTTGGACGTTGTTTGGCTTTGTTTTGCTCCGATTTGCTCTGTTTGCCTCTGTTTGACTCCGTTTGGCTCTGTTTGGCTCTGTTTGGCACTGTTTGGCTCTGTTGTGCTTTGTTTGGCTCTGTTTGGCTCTGTTGTGCTTTGTCTGGCACTGTTTCGCTCTATTTGGCTCTGTTTGGCTCTGATTGTCTCTGTTTGGCTCTGTATTGCTCTGTTTGTCTCTGTTTATCTCTGTTTGGCTCTGTTGTGGTTGGCTTGGCTCTGCTTGGCTCCGTTTGGCTCTGTTTGGCTCTGTTTTGCTCCGTTTGGCTCTGTATGGCTCTGTTTGTCTCTGTTTGGCTCTGTTTTGCTCCGTTTGGCTCTGTTTGTCTCTTTTTGGCTCGGTTTGACTCTGCTGTCTTGACGTGCTCTGTTTGGTTCTGTTTGGCTCTGCTGGCTCTGTTTCACTCTGTTTTGCTCTGTTTGGATCTGTTTGACTCTGTTTGCCTCTGCTTTGCTCTGTATCGCTCTGTTTGTCTCTGTTAGGCTCTGGTTGGCTCTGTTTGACTCTACTTGGCTCTTTTGGCTCTGTCTGGCTCTGTTTCACTCTGTATTGCTCTGTTTGGCTCTTTTGGCTCTGTTCGGCTCTGTTTGACTCTGTTTTGCTCTGTTTCACTCTGTTTGGCTCTGTTGGGCTCTGACTGGCTTTGTTTTTCTCTGTTGACTCGTTTGGGCTCTGTTTGGCTCTGTTTGAATGTGTTTGGCTCTGTTGGGCTCTGATTTGCTCTGTTTGGCTCTGCCTGGCTCTGTTTGGCTCTGTTGTGCTGTGTTGGGCTCTGTTTGGATCTGTTTGGCTCTGTATGGCCCTATATTGCTCTGTTTGACGTTGTTTGGCTCTGTTTTGCTCTGATTTGCTCTGTTTGCCTCTGTTTGACTCCGTTTGGCTCTGTTTGGCTCTGTTTGGCTCTGTTGTGCTTTGTTTGGCTCTGATTGGCTCTGTTGTGCTTTGTCTGGCACTGTTTCGCTCTGTTTGGCTCTGTTTGGCTCTGATTGTCTCTGTTTGGCTCTGTATTGCTCTGTTTGTCTCTGTTTGTCTCTGTTTGTCTCTGTTTGGCTCTGTTTGGCTCTGTTGTGGTCGGCTTGGCTCTGCTTGGCTCCGTTTGGCTCTGTTTGGCTCTGTTTGACTCTGTTTGTCTTTGTTGTGCTCTGTTTAGCTCTGTTTGGTTCTGATTGGCTATGTTTGACTCTGTATTGCTCTGTATCACTCTGTTTTGCTCTGTTGGGCTCTGTTTGGCTCTGTTTGGCTCCCTTTGGCTCTGTTGGGCTCTGTTTGGATCTGTTTGGCTCTCTTTGGCTCTGTTTAACTCTGTTTTGCTCTGTTTGGATCTGTTTTGCTCCGTTTGGCTCTGTATGGCTCTGTTTGGCTCTGTTTGGCTCTGTTTTGCTCCGTTTGGCTCTGTTTGTCTCTTTTTGGGCTCGGTTTGACTCTGCTGTCTTGACGTGCTCTGTTTGGTTCTGTTTGGCTCTGTTCTGGCTCTGTTTCACTCTGTTTTGCTCTGTTTGGATCTGTTTGACTCTGTTTGCCTCTGCTTTGCTCTGTATCGCTCTGTTTGTCTCTGTTAGGCTCTGGTTGGCTCTGTTTGACTCTACTTGGCTCTTTTGGCTCTGTCTGGCTCTGTTTCTCTCTGTATTGCTCTGTTTGGCTCTTTTGGCTCTGTTCGGCTCTGTTTGACTCTGTTTTGCTCTGTTTCACTCTGTTTGGCTCTGTTGGGCTCTGACTGGCTTTGTTTTTTCTCTGTTTGACTCGTTTGGGCTCTGTTTGGCTCTGTTTGAATGTGTTTGGCTCTGTTGGGCTCTGATTTGCTCTGTTTGGCTCTGCCTGGCTCTGTTTGGCTCTGTTGTGCTGTGTTGGGCTCTGTTTGGATCTGTTTGGATCTGTTTGGCTCTGTATGGCCCTATATTGCTCTGTTTGACGTTGTTTGGCTCTGTTTTGCTCTGATTTGCTCTGTTTGCCTCTGTTTGACTCCGTTTGGCTCTGTTTGGCTCTGTTTGGCTCTGTTGTGCTTTGTTTGGCTCTGATTGGCTCTGTTGTGCTTTGTCTGGCACTGTTTCGCTCTGTTTGGCTCTGTTGGCTCTGATTGTCTCTGTTTGGCTCTGTATTGCTCTGTTTGTCTCTGTTTGTCTCTGTTTGTCTCTGTTTGGCTCTGTTTGGCTCTGTTGTGGTCGGCTTGGCTCTGCTTGGCTCCGTTTGGCTCTGTTTGGCTCTGTTTGACTCTGTTTGTCTTTGTTGTGCTCTGTTTAGCTCTGTTTGGTTCTGATTGGCTATGTTTGACTCTGTATTGCTCTGTATCACTCTGTTTTGCTCTGTTGGGCTCTGTTTGTCTCTGTTTGGCTCCCTTTGGCTCTGTTGGGCTCTGTTTGGATCTGTTTGGCTCTCTTTGGCTCTGTATAACTCTGTTTTTGCTCTGTTTGGCTCTGTTTTGCTCCGTTTGGCTCTGTATGGCTCTGTTTGGCTCTGTTTGGCTCTGTTTTGCACCGTTTGGCTCTGTTTGTCTCTTTTTGGCTCTGTTTGACTCTGCTTGTCTTGATGTGCTCTGTTTGGCTCTGTTTGGCTCTGTTTTGCTCTGTTTGTCTCTGTTAGTTTCTGTTTGGCTCTGTTTGGCTCTGTTTGCCTCTCTGTGTCTCTCTTTTGCTCTGTTTGGCTCTGTTTGGCCCTTTATTGCTCTGTTTGTCTCTGTTTGTCTCTGTTTTGCTCTGTTTGTCTCTGTTAGGCCTCTGGTTGGCTCTGTTGTGGTCTGTATGGCTCTGGTTGGCTCTTTTTGCCTCTGTTTGGCTCTCTTTTGCTCTGTTTGGCTCTGTTGGGCCCTTTATTGCTCTGCTTGACTCTGGTTGGC
>NW_027600001.1:5000-17500 GCF_964194155.1 Cetorhinus maximus | reverse complement strand
TGCAGTCAGTCTCCCTGGTAACCCGGCATTCCAGGCCGGCTGGGTAAGGGTTCCCAGGGTAACTGCTCCCAGACAATGTGCTGTCTGAGTTGGGGATGAGTTTCCAGCAATTTCCAGCCTCAAACCCACCCACCAGGGAACAGGCAGCAGCTCAAATACCCGGGAGAGGTTTCCAGGGGCTGGACCCCTCCCCCTGTATCCACACCCTCCTCCCCCCCTCCCTCTGTATCCAGCCCCCCTGTCCCCTCTCCCCCCTCCCTCTCCCCTCTCCCTCTCCCCTCTCCCTCTCCCCCTCCCTCTCCCTCTCTCTCCCCCTCCTCCTCCTCCCTCCCTCTCCCCTCTCCCTCTCCCCTCTCCCTCTCCCTATCCCCCTCCCTCTCCCTCTCTCTCCCCCTCCTCCTCCTCCCTCCCTCTCCCCTCCTCCCCTCTCCCCCCTCCCCCTCCCCTCCCTCCTCCTCCCTCCCTCTCCCCTCCTCCCTCTCCCCCTCTCTCTCTCCCTCTCCCTCCCTCTCTCCCATTCTCCCTCTCTCTCCCTCCCTCTCTCCCTCCCCTCTTCCTCTCCCTCTCCCTCCCTGTAAATACAGACCTCACTGTCCTCGCCCAATTCTGCCATACAAAACATGCCCTCATCCAACAGTCACATCGCTCCAGATCACTGACCAGGGCGGCGAGCTCTAGAGCACCACCCCTCAAACACACACCCCTTTTCACAGCAGCCACTAAACACCTGGACAGGGCAGTGTAGAGAGGGAGCTTTACTCTGTATCTAACCCCGTGCTGTACCTGCCCTGGGAGTGTTTGATGGGGACAGTGTAGAGAGGGAGCTTTACTCTGTATCTAACCCCGTGCTGTACCTGTCCTGGGAGTGTTTGATGGGGACAGTGTAGAGGGAGATTTACTCTGTATCTAACCCCGTGCTGTACCTGTCCTGGGAGTGTTTGATGGGGACAGTGTAGAGGGAGATTTACTCTGTATCTAACCCCGTGCTGTACCTGTCCTGGGAGTGTTTGATGGGGACGGTGTAAAGGGAGCTTTACTCGGTATCTAACCTCGTGCTGTACCTGCCCTGGGAGTGTTTGATGGGGACAGTGTAGAGGGAGCTTTACTCTGTATCTAACCCCGTGCTGTACCTGTCCTGGGAGTGTTTGATGGGGACAGTGCAGAGGGAGATTTACTCTATATCCATCCTCGTGGTGTAACAGGGCTGGACTGGAAAATGCTCTTGTTATTCTGTGTACACAGACGATGACTGTCCCTAACAGCAATAGCAGGCGCGTGATCTGTTCTCCCTTATCCCACAGAATGAATCATCAGTTCTGTGAGATTCTGTTCAGGCTTTTCCAGAACAGATAGGAAAACTAAGATCATCACCCCGGACCCCTCGATTAGATTCCAGTCTGTAACTCACTCCCGGGTATCTGTTATTCTATATATAAACCACCCCGAACCCCTCGATTAGATTCCAGTCTGTAACTCACTCCCGGGTATCTGTTATTCGATATATTAACCATCCCGAACCCCTCGATTAGATTCCAGTCTGTAACTCTCTCCCGGGTATCTGTTATTCTATATATAAACCGCCCCGAACCCCTCGATTAGATTCCAGTCTGTATCTCACTCCCGGGTATCTGTTATTCTATATATAAACCACCCCGAACCCCTCGATTAGATTCCAGTCTGTAACTGACTCCCTGTATCTGTTATTCTATATATAAACCACCCCGAACCCCTCGATTAGATTCCAGTCTGTAACTCACTCCCGGGTATCTGTTATTCTATATATAAACCACCCCGAACCCCTCGATTAGATTCCAGTCTGTAACTCACTCCCGGGTATCTGTTATTCTATATATAAACCCCACCGAACCCCTCGATTAGATTCCAGTCTGTAACTCACTCCCGGGTATCTGTTATTCTATATAGAAACCCCCTGAATCCCTCGATTAGATTCCAGTCTGTAACTCACTCCCGGGTATCTGTTATTCTATATATAAACCACCCCGAACCCCTCGATTAGATTCCAGTCTGTAACTCACTCCCGGGTATCTGTTATTCTATATAGAAACCCCCTGAATCCCTCGATTAGATTTCAGTCTGTAACTCACTCGTGCGTATCTGTTATTCTATATATAAACCACCCTGAACCCCTCGATTAGATTCCAGTCTGTAACTCACTCCCGGGTATCTGTTATTCTATATATAAACCACCCCGAACCCCTCGATTAGATTCCAGTCTGTAACTCACTCGTGGGTATCTGTTATTCTATATATAAACCACCCCAAACCCCTCGATTAGATTCCAGTCTGTAACTCACTCCCGGGTATCTGTTGTTCGATATGTAAATGACCCCAAGACATTTGATTGGATACCAGTCTGTAACTCACTGGTGGGTATCTGTTATTGTATATAGGAACCACACTGAATCCCTCAGTTAATTTTCAGTCTGTACCGCACTGCCGGGCATCTGGTAATTTTTCATTTAAAACACCCCAAAACCCACGATTTGATTCCAGTCCATAACTCACACCCGGATACCTTTTATCTATATGTAAACCACCCGAACTCCTCGAATAGATTCCAGTCTGTAACTCACTCCCGGGTACCTATTATTCTATATATAAACCCCCCGAACCCCTCGATTAGATTCCAGTCTGTAACTCACTCCCGGGTATCTGTTATTCTATATATAAACCACCCCGAACCCCTCGATTAGATTCCAGTCTGTAACTCACTCCCGGGTATCTGTTATTCTATATATGAACCACCCGAAACCCTCGAATAGATTCCAATCTGTAACTCACTCCCGGGTATCTGTTATTCTATATATAAACCCCCCCGAACCCCTCGATTAGATTTCAGTCTGTAACTCACTCCCGGGTATCTGTTATTCTATATATAAACCACCCCCCGAGCTCCTCGATTAGATTCCAGTCTGTAACACACTCCCGGGTATCTGTTATTCTATATATAAACCCCCTGAATCCCTCGATTAGATTCCAGTCTGTAACTCACTCCCGGGTATCTGTTATTCTATATATAAACCATCCCAAACCCCTCGATTAGATTCCAGTCTGTAACTCACTCCCGGGTATCTGTTATTCTATATATAAACCACCCCGAACCCCTCGATTAGATTCCAGTCTGTAACTCTCTCCCGGGTATCTGTTATTCTATATATAAACCACCCCGAACCCCTCGATTAGATTCCAGTCTGTATCTCACTCCCGGGTATCTGTTATTCTATATATAAACCATCCCCGAACCCCTCGATTAGATTCCAGTCTGTAACTCACTCCCGGGTATCTGTTTTTCCATATATAAACCACCCCGAACCCCTCGATTAGATTCCAATTTGTAACTCACTCCCGGGTATCTGTTATTCTATAGAAACCACCCCAAACCCCTCAATTAGATTTAAGACTGTAGCTCACTCCCGGGTATCTGCTGTTCGATATGTAAATAACCCCATAACATTTGATTGGATACCAGTCTGTAACTCACTCCTGGGTATCTGTTATTCGATATATTAACCATCCCGAACCCCTCGATTAGATTCCAGTCTGTAACTCACTCCCGGGTATCTGCTATTCTATATATAAACCACCCCGAACCCCTCGATTATATTCCAGTCTGTAACTCACTCCCGGGTATCTGCTATTCTATATATAAACCACCCCAAACCCCTCGATTAGATTCCAGTCTGTAACTCACTCCCGGGTATCTGTTATTCTATATATAAACCACCCCGAACCCCTCGATTAGATTCCAGACTGTAACTCACTTCCGGGTCCTGCTATTCTATATATAAACCACCCCGAACCCCTCGATTAGATTTAAGACTGTAGCTCACTCCCGGGTATCTGTTATTCTATATATAAACCACCCCGAACCCCTCGATTAGATACCAGTCTGTAACTCACTCCCCGGTATCTGTTATTCTATATATAAACCACCCCGAATCCCTCGATTAGATTCCAGTCTGTAACTCACTCCCGGGTATCTGTTATTCTATATATAAACCACCCCGAACCCCTCGATTATATTCCAGTCTGTAACTCACTCCTGGGTATCTGTTATTCTATATATAAACCACCCCGAACCCCTCGATTAGATTCCAGTCTGTAACTCACTCCCGGGTATCTGTTATTCTATATATAAACCACCCCGAACCCCTCGATTAGATTTAAGACTGTAGCTCACTCCCGGGTATCTGTTGTTCGATATGTAATTGACCCAAGACATTTGATTGGATACCAGTCTGTAACTCACTTGTGGGTATCTGTTATTGTATATAGGAAC
Organism: Cetorhinus maximus; assembly: GCF_964194155.1. Classification (NCBI taxonomy): domain Eukaryota; kingdom Metazoa; phylum Chordata; class Chondrichthyes; order Lamniformes; family Cetorhinidae; genus Cetorhinus; species Cetorhinus maximus. The sequence continues at coordinate 13,200 of NW_027600001.1, read as the reverse complement.
CACACTGAATCCCTCAGTTAATTTTCAGTCTGTACCGCACTGCCGGGCATCAGGTAATTATTCATTTAAAACACCCCAAAACCCACGATTTGATTCCAGTCCATAACTCACCCGGATTCCTTTTATCTATATGTAAACCACCCGAACTCCTCGATTAGCTTCCAGTCTGTAACTCACTCCCGGATACCTATTATTCTATATGTAAACCACCCCGAACCCTTCGATCAGATTCTACTCTGTAACTCACTCCCAGCTATTTATTATTAATTATATAAACGACCCTGAACCCCTCGATTAGATTCCAGTCTGTAACTCACTCCCGGGTATCTGTTATTCTATATATAAACCCCCCCCGAACCCCTCGATTAGATTCCAATCTGTAACTCACTCCCGGGTATCTGTTATTCTATATATAAACCACCCTGAACCCCTCGATTAGATTCCAGTCTGTAACTCACTCCCTGATATCTGTTATTCAATATATAAACCACCCCGAACCCCTCGATTAGATTCCGGTCTCTAACTCACTCCCGGGTATCTGTTATTCTAAATATAAACCACCCCGAACCCCTCGATTAGATTCCAGTCTGTAACTCACTCCCGGGTACCTATTATTCTATATATAAACCCCCCGAACCCCTCGATTAGATTCCAGTCTGTAACTCACTCCCGGGTATCTGTTATTCTATATATAAACCACCCAGAACCCCTCGATTAGATTCCAGTCTGTAACTCACTCCCGGGTATCTGTTATTCTATATATAAACCACCCGAACCCCTCGAATAGATTCCAATCTGTAACTCACTCCCGGGTATCTATTATTCTATATATAAACCATCCCCGAACCCCTCGATTAGATTCCAGTCTGTAACTCACCCCCGGGTATCTGTTATTCTATATATAAACCACCCCGAACCCCTCGATTAGATTCCAGTCTGTAACTCACTCCCGGGTATCTATTATTCTATATATAAACCCCCCCGAACCCCTCGATTAGATTCCAGTCTGTAACTCACTCCCGGGTATCTGTTATTCTATATATAAACCACCCCGAACCCCTCGATTAGATTCCAGTCTGTAACTCACTCCCGGGTATCTGTTATTCTATATATAAACCACCCCGAACCCCTCGATTAGATTCCAGTCTGTAACTCACTCCCGGGTATCTGTTATTCGATATATTAACCATCCCGAACCCCTCGATTAGATTCCAGTCTGTAACTCTCTCCCGGGTATCTGTTATTCTATATATAAACCGCCCCGAACCCCTCGATTAGATTCCAGTCTGTATCTCACTCCCGGGTATCTGTTATTCTATATATAAACCACCCCGAACCCCTCGATTAGATTCCAGTCTGTAACTGACTCCCTGTATCTGTTATTCTATATATAAACCTCCCCGAACCCCTCGATTAGATTCGAGTCTATAACTCACTCCCGGGTATCTGTTATTCTATATATAAACCACCCCAAACCCTCGATTAGATTCCAGTCTGTAACTCACTCCCGGGTATCTGTTATTCTATATAAACCGCCCCAAATTACTCGATTAGATTTAAGACTGTAGCTCAATCCCGGGTATCTGTTGTTCGATATGTAAATGGCTCCAAGACCTTTGATTGGATACCAGTCTGTAACTCACTGGTGGGTATCTGTTATTGTATATAGGAACCACACTGAATCCCTCAGTTAATTTTCAGTCTGTACCGCACTGCCGGGCATCTGGTAATTTTTCATTTAAAACACCCCAAAACCCACGATTTGATTCCAGTCCATAACTCACCCGGATACCTTTTATCTATATGTAAACCACCCGAACTCCTCGATTAGCTTCCAGTCTGTAACTCACTCCCGGATACCTATTATTCTATATGTAAACTGCACCGAACCCCTCGATTAGATTCCAGTCTGTAACTCAATCCCGGGTATCTGTTATTCTATATATAAACCATCCCGAACCCCTCGATTAGATTCCAGTCTGTAACTCACTCCCGGGTATCTGTTATTCTATAGATAAACCTCCCCGATCCCCTCGATTAGATTCCAGTCTGTAACTCACCCCCAGTTATCTGTTATTCTGTATATAAACCACCCTGAACCCCTCGATTAGATTCCAGTCTGTAACTCCCTCCCGGGTATCTGTTATTCTATATATAAACCCCCCCGAACCCCTCGATTACATTCCATTCTCTAACTCAATTCCTGATATCTGTTATTCTATATATAATCCACCCCAAACCTTCGATTAGATTCCAGTCTGTAACTCACTCCCGGGTATCTGTTATTCTATATAAAAACCACCCCGAACCCCTCGATTAGATTCCAGTCTGTAACTCACTCCCGGGTATCGGTTATTCTATATATAAACCACCCCGAACCCCTCGATTAGATTCCAGTCTGTAACTCACTCCCGATAATATGTTATTCTATATATAAAACACCATGAACCCCTCGATTAGATTCCAGTCTGTAACTCACTCCCGATAATATGTTATTCTATATATAAAACACCACGAACCCCTCCATTAGATTCCAGTCTTGAACTCACTCCCAGTAATTTGTTATTCTATATATAAACCTCCTCGATCCCCTCGATTAGATTCCAGCCTGTAAGTCACTCCCAGGTATCTGTTATTCTATATATAATACACCCCGAACCCCTCGATTAGATTCCGGTCTGTAACTCACTCCCGGGTATCTGTTATTCTATATATAATCCACCCCAAATCCCTCGATTAGATTCCAGTCTGTAACTCACTCCCTGGTATCTGTAATTCTAAATATAAACCCCCCCGAACCCTTCGATTGGATTCCAGTCTGTAACTCACTCCTGGGTATCTGTTATTCTATATATAAACCACCCCGAACCCCTCGATTAGATTCCAGTCTGTAACTCACTCCCGGGTACCTGTTATTCTTTATATAAACCCCCCCGAACCCCTCGATTAGATTCCAGTCTGTAACTCACTCCCGGGTACCTGTTATTCTATTTATAAACCACCCCAAACCCCTCAATTAGATTCCAGTCTGTAACTCCCTCCCGGGTATCTGTTATTCTATATAAACCACCCCAAACCCCTCGATTAGATTCCAGTCTCTAACTCACTCCCGGGAGTCTGCTATTCGACATATAAAACACCCTGAATCCATCGATTAGATCCCAGTCTGTAACTCAGTCCCGGTAACTGTTTTTCTATATATAAACCACCCCGAAACCCTCGATTTGATCCCAGTGTGTAACTCACTCACGGTAATATGTTATTCTATATATTAGCCTCCCCGAACCCCTCGATTAGATTCCAGACTGTAAGTCACTCCCAGGTATCTGTTATTCTATATATAAACCACCCCGAACCCCTCGATTTGATTCCAGTCCATAACTCACACCCGGATACCTTTTATCTATATGTAAACCACCCGAACTCCTCGATTAGATTCCAGTCTGTAACTCACTCCCGGATACCTATTATTCTATGTGTAAACTGCACCGAACCCCTCGATTAGATTCCAGTCTGTAACTCACTCCCGGCTATCTATTATTCTATATATAAACCACCCCAAACCCCTCGATTAGATTCCAGTCTGCAACTCACTCCCGGGTATCTATTATTCTATATATAAACCACCCCGAACCCCTCGATTAGATTCCAGTCTGTAACTCACTCCCGGGTATCTGTTATTCTATATATAAACCACCCCTGAACCCCTCGATTAGATTCCAGTCTGTAACTCACTCCCGGGTATCTGTTATTCTATATATAAAACACCCCGAACCCCTCGATTAGATTCCAGTCTGTAATTCTCTCCCGGGTATCTGTTATTCTATATATAAACTGCCCCGAACCCCTCGATTAGATTCCAGTCTGTATCTCACTCCCGGGTATCTGTTATTCTATATATAAACCACCCCGAACCCCTCGATTAGATTCCAGTCTGTAACTCACTCGTGGGTATCTGTTGTTCGATATGTAAATGACCCCATAACATTTGATTGGATACCAGTCTGTAACTCACTGGTGGGTATCTGTTATTGTATATAGGAACCACACTGAATCCCTCAGTTAATTTTCAGTCTGTACCGCACTGCCGGGCATCTGGTAATTTTTCATTTAAAACACCCCAAAACCCACGATTTGATTCCAGTCCATAACTCACACCCGGATACCTTTTATCTATATGTAAACTGCACCAAACTCCTCGATTAGATTCCAGCCTATAACTCACTCCCGGATACCTATTATTCTATGTGTAAACTGCACCGAACCCCTCGATTAGATTCCAGTCTGTAACACACTCCCGGGTATCTGTTATTCTATATATAATCCACCCTGAACCCCTCGATTAGATTCCAGTCTGTAACTCACTCCCCGGTATCTGTTATTCTATATATAAACCGCCCTGAACCCCTCGATTAGATTCCAGTCTGTAACTCACTCCCGGGTATCTGTTATTCTATATATAAACCGCCCTGAACCCCTCGATTAGATTCCAGTCTGTAACTCACTCCCGGGTATCTGTTATTCTATATATAAACCGCCCTGAACCCCTCGATTAGATTCCAGTCTGTAACACATTCCCGGGTATCTGGAATTCTCAATATTAACCGGCCGGAAACCATCCTTTAGATTCCAGTCAGTAACTCATTCCCAAGTACCTTTTATTTTATTTATAATCCACCCTGTACCTTCGATTACCTTCCAGTCTGTAACTCAATGCCGGGTATCTGTCATTCTATATATAAACCTCCCCGAACCCCTCGATTAGATTCGAGTCTGTAACTCACTCCCGGGTATCTGTTATTCTATATATAAACCACCCCAAACCCTCGATTAGATTCCAGTCTGTAACTCACTCCCGGGTATCTGTTATTCTATATAAACCGCCCCAAACTACTCGATTAGATTTAAGACTGTAGCTCAATCCCGGGTATCTGTTGTTCGATATGTAAATGGCTCCAAGACATTTGATTGGATACCAGTCTGTAACTCACTGGTGGGTATCTGTTATTGTATATAGGAACCACACTGAATCCCTCAGTTAATTTTCAGTCTGTACCGCACTGCCGGGCATCTGGTAATTTTTCATTTAAAACACCCCAAAACCCACGATTTGATTCCAGTCCATAACTCACCCGGATACCTTTTATCTATATGTAAACCACCCGAACTCCTCGATTAGCTTCCAGTCTGTAACTCACTCCTGGGTATCTGTTGTTCGATATGTAAATGACCCCATAACATTTGATTGGATACCAGTCTGTAACTCACTGGTGGGTATCTGTTATTGTATATAGGAACCACACTGAATCCCTCAGTTAATTTTCAGTCTGTACCGCACTGCCGGGCATCTGGTAATTTTTCATTTAAAACACCCCAAAACCCACGATTTGATTCCAGTCCATAACTCACCCGGATACCTTTTATCTATATGTAAACCACCCGAACTCCTCGATTAGCTTCCAGTCTGTAACTCACTCCCGGATACCTATTATTCTATATGTAAACTGCACCGAACCCCTCGATTAGATTCCAGTCTGTAACTCAATCCCGGGTATCTGTTATTCTATATATAAAACACCACGAACCCCTCGATTAGATTCCAGTCTGTAACTCACTCCCGATAATATGTTATTCTATATATAAAACACCACGAACCCCTCCATTAGATTCCAGTCTTGAACTCACTCCCAGTAATTTGTTATTCTATATATAAACCTCCCCGATCCCCTCGATTAGATTCCAGCCTGTAAGTCACTCCCAGGTATCTGTTATTCTATATATAATACACCCCGAACCCCTCGATTAGATTCCAGTCTGTAACTCACTCCCGGGTATCTGTTATTCTATATATAATCCACCCCAAATCCCTCGATTAGATTCCAGTCTGCAACTCACTCCCTGGTATCTGTTATTCTAAATATAAACCCCCCCGAACCCTTCGATTGGATTCCAGTCTGTAACTCACTCCCAGTAATAGGTTATTCTATATATAATCCTCCCTGATCACATTGATTAGATTCCAGTCTGTAACTCAGTCCCGGTAACTGTTTTTCTATATATAAACCACCCCGAAACCCTCGATTAGATCCCAGTGTGTAACTCACTCACGGTAATATGTTATTCTATATATTAGCCTCCCCGAACCCCTCGATTAGATTCCAGTCTGTAACTCACTCCCGGCTATCTATTATTCTATATATAAACATCCCCAAACCCCTCGATTAGATTCCAGTCTGTAACTCACTCCCGGGTATCTGTTATTCTATATATAAACCCCCCCGAACCCCTCGATTAGATTCCAGTCTGTAACTCACTCCCGGGTATCTGTTATTCTATATATAAACCACCCCGAACCCCTCGATTAGATTCCAGTCTGTAACTCACTCCCGGGTATCTGTTATTCTATATATAAACCGCCCCGAACCCCTCGATTAGATTCCAGTCTGTATCTCACTCCCGGGTATCTGTTATTCTATATATAAACCACCCCGAGCCCCTCGATTAGATTCCAGTCTGTAACTCACTCCCGGGTATCTCTTATTCTATACATAAACCGCCCTCAACCCCTCGATTAGATTCCAGTCTGTAACTCACTCCCGATAATATGTTATTCTATATATAAACCCCCCCGAACCCCTCGATTAGATTCCAGTCTGTAACTGACTCCCTGTATCTGTTATTCTATATATAAACCACCCCGAACCCCTCGATTAGATTCCAGTCTGTAACTCACTCCCGGGGTATCTGTTATTCTATATATAAACCACCCCAAACCCCTCGATTAGATTCCAGTCTGTAACTCAATCCCGGGTATCTGTTATTCTATATATAAAACACCACGAACCCCTCGATTAGATTCCAGTCTGTAACTCACTCCCGATAATATGTTATTCTATATATAAAACACCACGAACCCCTCCATTAGATTCCAGTCTTGAACTCACTCCCAGTAATTTGTTATTCTATATATAAACCTCCCCGATCCCCTCGATTAGATTCCAGCCTGTAAGTCACTCCCAGGTATCTGTTATTCTATATATAATACACCCCGAACCCCTCGATTAGATTCCAGTCTGTAACTCACTCCCGGGTATCTGTTATTCTATATATAATCCACCCCAAATCCCTCGATTAGATTCCAGTCTGCAACTCACTCCCTGGTATCTGTTATTCTAAATATAAACCCCCCCGAACCCTTCGATTGGATTCCAGTCTGTAACTCACTCCCAGTAATAGGTTATTCTATATATAATCCTCCCTGATCACATTGATTAGATTCCAGTCTGTAACTCAGTCCCGGTAACTGTTTTTCTATATATAAACCACCCCGAAACCCTCGATTAGATCCCAGTGTGTAACTCACTCACGGTAATATGTTATTCTATATATTAGCCTCCCCGAACCCCTCGATTAGATTCCAGTCTGTAACTCACTCCCGGCTATCTATTATTCTATATATAAACATCCCCAAACCCCTCGATTAGATTCCAGTCTGTAACTCACTCCCGGGTATCTGTTATTCTATATATAAACCCCCCCGAACCCCTCGATTAGATTCCAGTCTGTAACTCACTCCCGGGTATCTGTTATTCTATATATAAACCACCCCGAACCCCTCGATTAGATTCCAGTCTGTAACTCACTCCCGGGTATCTGTTATTCTATATATAAACCGCCCCGAACCCCTCGATTAGATTCCAGTCTGTATCTCACTCCCGGGTATCTGTTATTCTATATATAAACCACCCCGAGCCCCTCGATTAGATTCCAGTCTGTAACTCACTCCCGGGTATCTCTTATTCTATACATAAACCGCCCTCAACCCCTCGATTAGATTCCAGTCTGTAACTCACTCCCGATAATATGTTATTCTATATATAAACCCCCCCGAACCCCTCGATTAGATTCCAGTCTGTAACTGACTCCCTGTATCTGTTATTCTATATATAAACCACCCCGAACCCCTCGATTAGATTCCAGTCTGTAACTCACTCCCGGGGTATCTGTTATTCTATATATAAACCACCCCAAACCCCTCGATTAGATTCCAGTCTGTAACTCACTCCTGGGTATCTGTTGTTCGATATGTAAATGACCCCAAGACATTTGATTGGATACCAGTCTGTAACTCACTGGTGGTTATCTGTTATTGTATATAGGAACCACACTGAATCCCTCAGTTAATTTTCAGTCTGTACCG
>NW_027600000.1:0-19428 GCF_964194155.1 Cetorhinus maximus | reverse complement strand
TGCCCCTCTCTCTCTGTCTGCCCCTCTCTCTCTGTCTGCCCCTCTCTCTCTGCCCCTTTCTCTCTGTCTGCCTCCCTCTCTCTCTCTCTGCCTCCCTCTCTCTCTCTGCCACGCTCTCTCTGCCTCTCTCTCTCTCTCTGCCATGCTCTCTCTGCCTCTCTCTCTCTCTGCCATGCTCTCTCTCTCTGCCTCTCTCTCTCTGCCCCTCTCTCTCTCTCTCTGCCTCTCTCTCTCTCTCTCTCTGCTCTCGTCCCCTCTGCCTCTCTCTCTGCCTCTCTCTCTCTCTCTCTCTGCCTCTCTCTGCCTCTCTCTCTGCCTCCCTCTCACTCTGCCCCTCTCTCTCTGCCCCTCTCTCTCTCTCTGCCCCTCTCTCTCTCTGCCTCTCTCTCTCTCTGCCTCTCTCTCTCTCTGCCTCTCTCTCTCTCTGCCTCTCTCTCTCTCTGCCTCTCTCTCTCTCTGCCTCTCTCTCTCTCTGCCCCTCTCTCTCTGCCTCTCTCTCTCTCTACCACGCTCTCTCTCTGCCTCTCTCTCTCTCTCTGTCTCTCTGCCTCTCTCTCTCTCTCTGCCTCTCTCTCTCTCGCTCTCTGCCTCTCTCTCTCTCTCTCTCTCTCTCCCTCTGCCTCTCTCTCTCTGCCTCTCTCTGCCTCTCTCTCTCTCTCTGCCTCTCTCTCTCTCTGCCTCTCTCTCTCTCTGCCTCTCTCTCTCTGCCTCTCTCTCTCTCTGTCTCTCTCTCTCTGCCTCTCTCTCTCTCTGCCCCTCTCTCTCTCTGCCTCTCTCTCTCTGCCTCTCTCTCTCTCTCTCTTTCTCTGCCTCTCTCTCTCTCAGGTCCATAAGAAACATAACCACATGGGGCATTCCAGACAGAGCAGGGCAGCAGGTCAGGGGTAAGTGGGCTGTCGAGAGATACCTGAGGGATACCAGGCCTGTGGAACAGTTATACAGTGCAACAGGGTCGGGAATATTCTGCCGAGAACGTGGGGATTGACGGTGAGATCTGCAATTCGGGATGAGGAACTGGAGTCCGTGTAGGAATGGGGTCGAGGACGGAGAGAATGAAATGGAGGAGTATCATGGAAACAAAGAAGGTTCAGGCTGTTCTGATTGTTCAGATACTGACCACTTACCATTACTGACCGCAAGGAGAGACAGCGTCAAACCAACGAGAGTTTTCATTTCCCGGACTTTCTCCTGTATCTACCAGGATTCCTGTGGGATCCGGAGCTATTGAGATAGACACAGAAAAAGGAAACAATTAAATAGAAAGGACGTGCATTTCTCTAGCGCCTGTCCCCACCTCAGGATGTCCCAAAGCGTTTCACAGCCACAAAGGACTTTTTTTTGAAGTGTACCCACGACTGTAATGTAGGAAACGCAGCAGCCAATTTTCGCACAGCAAGATCCCACAGTCAGCAATGTGATAACGACCCAGATCGTCTGCTTTTAGTGATGTCGGTTGAGGGATAAATATTGGCCCCAGGACACCGGGGAGAACTCCACCCTCCCCCGCGCCCCCCAACCCCTCACTCTTCCAAATAGTGGACGTGGGATCTTTTACACCCACTTGAGAGGGCAGACAGGGCCTCAGTTTAATGACTCATCTGAAAGACAGAACACCCGACGGTGCAGCACTCCCTCAGTACTGACCCTCCGACAGTGCAGCACTCCCTCAGTACTGACCCTCCCGACAGTGCAGCACTCCCTCAGTACTGACCCTCTGACAGTGCTGCACTCCCTCAGTACTGACCCTCCGACAGTGCAGCGCTCCCTCAGTACTGACCCTCCGACAGTGCAGCACTCCTCAGTACTGACCCTCTGACAGTGCAGCACTCCCTCAGTACTGACCCTCCCGACAGTGCAGCACTCCCTCAGTACTGACCCTCCGACAGTGCAGCGCTCCCTCAGTACTGACCTTCCGACAGTGCAGTGCTCCCTCAGTACTGACCCTCCGACAGTGCAGCGCTCCCTCAGTACTGACCCTCTGACAGTGCAGCACTCCCTCAGTACTGACCCTCTGACAGTGCAGCACTCCCTCAGTACTGACCCTCCGATAGTGCAGCACTCCCTCAGTACTGACCCTCTGACAGTGCAGCACTCCTTCAGTACTGACCCTCCGACAGTGCAGCACACCCTCAGTACTGACCCTCCGACAGTGCAGCACTCCTTCAGCATTGGCCCAAAGACAGTGCAGCGCTCCCTCAGTACTGACCCTCCGACAGTGCAGTGCTCCCTCAGTACTGACCCTCCGACAGTGCAGCACTCCCTCAGTACTGACCCTCCGACAGTGCAGCGCTCCCTCAGTACTGACCCTCCGACAGTGCAGCACTCCCTCAGTACTGACCCTCTGACAGTGCAGCACTCCCTCAGTACTGACCCTCCGACAGTGCAGCGCCCCCTCAGTACTGACCCTCCGACAGTGCTGCACTCCCTCAGTACTGACCCTCTGACAGTGCAGCGCTCCCTCAGTACTGACCCTCCGACAGTGCTGCACTCCCTCAGTACTGACCCTCTGACAGTGCAGCGCTCCCTCAGTACTGACCCTCCGACAGTGCAGCACTCCCTCAGTACTGATCCTCCGACAATGCGGCACTCCCTCATTACTGACAGAGAGCGAGAGAGGGAGAGAGATAGGGAGTGAGGCATATGGCTAAAAGATGTAATCTGGATGGTTTGTGTCCACGAACGGAGAATGTTACTGACCAACTGGAGCAGACATCGAGGCACCTCATGGTAATGTTTATTAGTGAGCGATCGGTGTCGCTGTATTCACGATGGAGTGAAGCAGGTCTGCTTCTCCGATCGAATTGCAGTTAACTGCCTCCTCAGGGAGTACCTCAGAATGAGTTTTCAGCCTCGTTGTCCCATCTTGATCCAGACAATCCCGGCTTCGGATCCCTCCTCCCGGCATTCCGGCAGTTGTTGGGGAGCATTGATGGCGATGAAGACAACAGAACTCCCAACAACCCATGTGAAACCATCAAATCTATCGGCGACCTCGAATTTGCGAACGGGGTTGAGGATCTGAATTCCGTTCGGAATCGGGCAGGAATTCCACCCGGACCGAGCTCGACCTGGCCCAAACCTCGGCACAGAATTCCCGACTAACTCCTCCTATACTGTAGCTACAAGAGCTGGTCAGAGGCTGGGAATCCTGTGGAGAGTAACTCACCTCCTGACTCCCCAAAGCCTGTCCACCATCTACAAGGCACAAGTCAGGAGTGTGATGGATACTCCCCACTTGCCCTGGATGAGTGCAGCTCCCACAACACTCAAGAAGCTCGACACCATCCAGGACAAAGCGGCCCCACTTGATTGGCACCCCATCCACAAACATTCACTCCCTCCACCACCGACGCACAGTAGCAGCAGTGTGTACCATCTACAAGATGCACTGCAGGAATTCACCAAGGCTCCTTCGACAGCAACTTCCAAACCCATGACCGCTACCATCTAGAAGGACAAGGGCAGCAGACAGATGGGAACACCACCACCTGGAAGTTCCCCTCCAAGCCACTCACCATCCTGACTTGGAAATATATCGGCCGTTCCTTCACTGTCGCTGGGTCAAAATCCCTCCCTAACAGCACTGTGGGTGTACCTACACCACACGGGACTGCAGCGGCTCAAGAAGGCAGCTCACCACCACCTGCTCAAGGGGCAATTAAGGATGGGCAATAAATGCTGGGACCCAGCCAGCGAAGCCCGCATCCCGTGAGTGAATTAAAAAAAAAAGCCCTTGAGTGCAGCATCACCTGGTCGCCCTCCTCGTGGTCCTCAGGACCCTCCCCTGCTCAGAGCTCTGACATTCTCCACCCCGTGCCCCCACCCCCACTCACAGCTGCGGGACCCCCTTCTCCCTCCGGCCCCTCACTCTCTGTCAGGTTTACCACCAAAAACCGGAAAATAATGCCACCTGTCAGGACCTGGCCATTGCCGGGGGAACCCAGGGTCATTAAAGTTGCGCGGCCAGAAATGGTTGAGGCAGTGAGGTGAGGCAGGAGGGGAGGCAGTGAGGTGAGGCCGGGGGGTGCTGGGGGTGGGGTGGGAGCAGGGGGTGGTGAGGAGCGGTTCACAGTCGGGCGACAAACCGGCTGTATGGAGGGGGCTCCGATCGCTGAGGGAAGAAGGTTATTGCACCTGGGGTCGGGGGCAGCACCGACCCCTTTTTCATTCCCACACTCCCTCCATCAGCCCCTCTGTGCAAATTGGCCCCTCTCTCTCTCCCCCCTTGGGTCACTGCCCTAGGCTGGCTCTTAAAAGGGGGCCGAGGGGGGTCAGTCCAGGAGGCCATTCAGCCTCTCGAGCCTGTGAAAGACCCCACCACCCACCCCCTCCCCCCTCCCTCCCCCTGCCCTCGCCATCCCCCACCAGCCCTTCCCCGTCCACACTCACCTCCCTTCACTGCTGCGACCTCCCGCTCTCCTCCCTCGATCCGTCTCTCCTCATCCTCCCGTCGGGGCTGAGGGAGGCACATTTATGCCGGGATTGCGGTCCAATGGCTGGGCAGGGATTCACACCCCTCCCCCCTCCTCCCCTCCCTCTCCTCCCCTCTCCCCACACCGGAAAGCACCCTCCCCCGGTCGCAGAAACCCACCAGGCGATAAGGGGAACTCAGCCGTCAGCAAACCTGGAGCTTTCGACGGTCGTCCCAGCCACAGCGAAGGTCAGCAGAGGGAGTGGAAAGGGAGATAACTTTCTGTCGAAAGCTGCCTGCTAGGAAGAGTCGGCTCAGCACAATGCGGACAGAAGCCTCTTTGTCAGCCTCTCCCCCGCTCCAATCATTCCAGAGAGTTCCCAGAAAGCGTGGCCCAGTCCCTGGTCCAGCTGTGTGTGCGCGGCGGTGGTGCAGATAACGCGGCTTCCGCGGGAGGGGAGGAGGCAAAGGGATTGATACAGGACGTGGAACTTGCCGAGGTTTTCTGCGTGCAGGGGCGCTGGCATTTAACACACCCCACACAACCGGTCCACCCAGCTCACCGGGGCGGTGCGGAGGGAGCTTTACTCTGTATCTAACCCCGTGCTGTACCTGTCCTGGGAGTGTTTGATGGGGACAGTGTAGAGGGAGCTTTACTCTGTATCTAACCCCGTGCTGTACCTGTCCTGGGAGTGTTTGATGGGGACAGTGTAGAGGGAGCTTTACTCTGCATCTAATCCCATGCTGTACCTGTCCTGGGAGTGTTTGGTGGGGACAGTGTAGAGGGAGCCTTACTCTGTATCTAATCCCATGCTGTACCTGTCCTGGGAGTGTTTGATGGGGACAGTGTAGAGGGAGCTTTACTCTGTATCTAACCCCGTGCTGTACCTGTCCTGGGAGTGTTTGATGGGGACAGTGTAGAGGGAGCTTTACTCTGTATCTAACCCCGTGCTGTACCTGTCCTGGGAGTGTTTGATGGGGACAGTGTAGAGGGAGCTTTACTCTGCATCTAATCCCATGCTGTACCTGTCCTGGGAGTGTTTGGTGGGGACAGTGTAGAGGGAGCCTTACTCTGTATCTAACCCCGTGCTGTACCTGTCCTGGGAGTGTTTGATGGGGACGGTGTAGAGGGAGCTTTACTCTGTATCTAACCCCGTGCTGTACCTGTCCTGGGAGTGTTTGATGGGGACAGTGTAGAGGGAGCTTTACTCTGCATCTAATCCCATGCTGTACCTGTCCTGGGAGTGTTTGATGGGGACAGTGTAGAGGGAGCCTTACTCTGTATCTAACCCCGTGCTGTACCTGTCCTGGGAGTGTTTGATGGGGACAGTGTAGAGGAAGCTTTACTCTGTATCTAACCCCGTGCTGTACCTGTCCTGGGAGTGTTTAATGGGGACAGTGTAGAGGGAGCTTTACTCTGTATCTAACCCCGTGCTGTACCTGTCCTGGGAGTGTTTGATGGGGACAGTGTAGTAGGAGCTTTACTCTGTATCTAACCCCATGCTGTACCTGTCCTGGGAGTGTTTGATGGGGACAGTGTAGAGGGAGCTTTACTCTGTATCTAACCCCGTGCTGTACCTGTCCTGGGAGTGTTTGATGGGGACAGTGTAGAGGGAGCTTTACTCTGCATCTAATCCCATGCTGTACCTGTCCTGGGAGTGTTTGATGGGGACAGTGTAGAGGGAGCCTTACTCTGTATCTAACCCCGTGCTGTACCTGTCCTGGGAGTGTTTGATGGGGACAGTGTAGAGGAAGCTTTACTCTGTATCTAACCCCGTGCTGTACCTGTCCTGGGAGTGTTTAATGGGGACAGTGTAGAGGGAGCTTTACTCTGCATCTAATCCCATGCTGTACCTGTCCTGGGAGTGTTTGATGGGGACAGTGTAGAGGGAGCCTTACTCTGTATCTAACCCCGTGCTGTACCTGTCCTGGGAGTGTTTGATGGGGACAGTGTAGAGGAAGCTTTACTCTGTATCTAACCCCGTGCTGTACCTGTCCTGGGAGTGTTTAATGGGGACAGTGTAGAGGGAGCTTTACTCTGTATCGAAACCCCGTGCTGTACCTGTCCTGGGAGTGTTTGATGGGGACAGTGTAGTAGGAGCTTTACTCTGTATCTAACCCCATGCTGTACCTGTCCTGGGAGTGTTTGATGGGGACAGTGTAGAGGGAGCTTTACTCTGTATCTAACCCCGTGCTGTACCTGTCCTGGGAGTGTTTGATGGGGACAGTGTAGAGGGAGCTTTACTCTGCATCTAATCCCATGCTGTACCTGTCCTGGGAGTGTTTGATGGGGACAGTGTAGAGGGAGCCTTACTCTGTATCTAACCCCGTGCTGTACCTGTCCTGGGAGTGTTTGATGGGGACAGTGTAGAGGAAGCTTTACTCTGTATCTAACCCCGTGCTGTACCTGTCCTGGGAGTGTTTAATGGGGACAGTGTAGAGGGAGCTTTACTCTGTATCTAACCCCGTGCTGTACCTGTCCTGGGAGTGTTTGATGGGGACAGTGTAGAGGGAGCTTTACTCTGTATCTAACCCCATGCTGTACCTGTCCTGGGAGTGTTTGATGGAGACAGTGTAGAGGGAGCTTTACTCTGTATCTAACCCCGTGCTGTACCTGTCCTGGGAGTGTTTGATGGGGACAGTGTAGAGGGAGCTTTACTCTGTATCTAACCTCGTGCTGTACCTGTCCTGGGAGTGTTTGATGGGGACAGTGTAGAGGGAGCTTTACTCTGTATCTAACCCCGTGCTGTACCTGCCCTGGGAGTGTTTGATGGGGACAGTGTAGAGGGAGCTTTACTCTGTATCTAAGCCTATGCTGTACCTGTCCTGGGAGTGTTTGATGGGGACAGTGTAGAGGGAGCTTTACTCTGTATCTAACCCCGTGCTGTACCTGTCCTGGGAGTGTTTGATGGGGACAGTGTAGAGGGAGCTTTACTCTGCATCTAATCCCGTGCTGTACCTGTCCTGGGAGTGTTTGATGGGGACAGTGTAGCGGGAGCCTTACTCTGTATCTAACCCCGTGCTGTACCTGTCCTGGGAGTGTTTGATGGGGACAGTGTAGAGGGAGCTTTACTCTGTATCTTAACCCCGTGCTGTACCTGTCCTGGGAGTGTTTGATGGGGACAGTGTAGAGGGAGCTTTACTCTGTATCTAACCCCGTGCTGTACCTGTCCTGGGAGTGTTTGATGGGGACAGTGTAGAGGGAGCTTTACTCTGTATCTAACCCCGTGCTGTACCTGTCCTGGGAGTGTTTGATGGGGACAGTGTAGAGGGAGCTTTACTCTGTATCTAACCCCGTGCTGTACCTGTCCTGGGAGTGTTTGATGGGGACAGTGTAGTGGGAGCTTTACTCTGTATCTAAGCCCATGCTGTACCTGTCCTGGGAGTGTTTGATGGGGACAGTGTAGAGGGAGCTTTACTCTGTATCTAACCCCGTGCTGTACCTGCCCTGGGAGTGTTTGATGGGGACAGTGTAGAGGGAGCTTTACTCTGTATCTAACCCCGTGCTGTACCTGTCCTGGGAGTGTTTGATGGGGACAGTGTAGAGGGAGCTTTACTCTGTATCTAACCCTGTGCTGTACCTGTCCTGGGAGTGTTTGATGGGGACAGTGTAGAGGGAGCTTTACTCTGTATCTAACCCCGTGCTGTACCTGTCCTGGGAGTGTTTGATGGGGACAGTGTAGAGGGAGCTTTACTCTGTATCTAACCCCGTGCTGTACCTGAACTGGGACTGAATGATCTGGCTCGAATTTTAAGGTTCTGCCCCCTCGTTCTGGACTCCGTCTCCACCAGAGGAAACAGTTTCTCTCTATCGACCCTCTCTTGTCCTATAATCATCTTAAACCCCTCGACCGAATCAGCCCTTTAACCTCTCGATTCGAGGGGACACAAGCCTGGCCTGTGTGTGGGGCCCCTCCTCGCAATTTAACCCTTTCAGCCCCGGGGACAGTCCCGCTGACTCAGCGCTCCACCCCCTCTCCGAGTCCAGTGTCTCCCTCCCGAGGTGCTCGCGTGAGTCAGCTTCATCCCGAGTGTGATCATCAACCGAATACAAAGTGAGCAATTGTCACAGCAAGATGGACACAGACTAACCAGCCGGAAACTCGGGGAGGGGAGGGGGAGGTGGAGGGGAGGGGAGGAGCTGTCTGAGTTTGGAGGGGGCCGGAGGGAGATTGGAGGAAGTTTGGAGTGTGGTGGAAGGAATAAGGTGGGGGCAGATGTCCAGGTGAACATACAAGAGAGGGGTGTGTGGAGTCAGTATCTCCCTCCTGCGGAGTGAACTGAGGGTTGGTGTGGTAGGAGGGAATGCTGAGTATGAGAGGGGATTGGAGGGAGCCAGTAGGGTGGGAGGGTGAGGTAGAAGGGACGGCGAGGGTGGTTGGTGAGGACTTGGGGGCAGATCCGGACCCTGGGGGTGGGAAGGAGGTGGTCGGGGAGATCAATGTGGATGGGGGTGGGATTCTCAGGAAGGTAGAGAATGTGATTGTTCACCTGGACATCCTGGAAAGATAAGGGTTCAGGTTGGTAGGTGAGAGGGGGCGGTGAAAGGTGATGCTGGGGGTGGGGGTCGACAGTGATGGGGGAAAGGGCCTGGAGGACTGGGGGAGGGGAAAGGATTGGAGTGCTGACCATAAACCTGACAACTACCATTTCGCAGAAATCGAAAGTGAGCGGAGGCTGGTGTTGGACAGGGGCAGGTGCTGCATGGGAGTGTGGTCAGTGGGTGGCCGGAGATGCAGGTCAGCTCAGATGGACAACTGAAAAAGGACCTCAGCGGGCATCATTGGGAATCCTCGGGACAGTAAGATGACTGATGGATGAAGGCTCCACGTGTGTGGGAGAGGCTTACAAAGTGAGCACCCCCCACACCCAACCACCCCATCCCCCACCCCCACCCACCCACCCCCACCACAGCCCACACCCCAACCCCCACACCCACCCCCACCCTAACTCGCACCAAATCCCGTTCATTGCCTCATGCCACTCGCTGACCCACACTGGCTCCCGGGCCAGCAACACCTCCATTTTAAACTTCTCATCCTTCATTTCAAATCCAACCTCACCCTCTCCCCAATCTCTGTAACCTCCTCCAGCCCTTACAACACTCCCTTTCTCTGTAACCTCCTCCAGCATCGACAACCCTCCCTTTCTCTGTAACCTCCTCCAGTCCCTACAACCCTCCCCCTATCGCTGTAACCTCCTCCAGCCGCTACAACCCTCCCTATCTCTGTAACCTCCTCCAACCCCTACAACCCTCCCTATCTCTGTAACCTCCTCCAGCCCCTACAACCCTCCTATCTCTATAACCTCCTCCAGCCCCCTACAACCCTCCCTATCTCTGTAACCTCCTCCAGACCCAACAACCCTCCCTATCTCTGTAACCCCCTCCAGACCCTACAACCCTCCCTATCTCTGTAACCACCTCCAGACCCTACAACCCTCCCTATCTCTGTAACCCCCTCCAGACCCTACAACACTCCTTATCTCTGTAACCCCCTCCAGACCCTACAACCCTCCCAATCTCTGTAACCTCCTCCAGCCCCTACAACCCTCCCTATCTCTGTAACCTCCTCCAGCCCCTACAACCCTCCCTATCTCTGCAATCACCTCCAGCCCCTACAACCCTCCCTATCTCTGTAACCTCCTACAACCCTCCCCATCTCTGTAACCTCCTCCAGTCCCTGCAACCCTCCCTATCTCTGTACCTTCCTCCAGCCCCTACAACCCTCCCTATCTCTGTAACCTCCTCCAGCCCCTACAACCCTCCCTATCTCTGTAACCTCCTCCAGCCCCTACAACCCTCCCTATCTCTGTAACCTCCTCCAGCCCCTACAACCCTCCCTATCTCTAACCTCCTCCAGCCCCTACAACCCTCCCTATCTCTGTAACCTCCTCCAGTCCCCTACAACCCTCCATATCTCTGTAACCTCCTACAACCCCCCGAGATCTCTGCGCTCCTTCAATTCCGGCCTCTTGACCATCCCCCGATTCCCATCGCTCCACCATTGGCGGCCGTGCCTTCAGCTGTCTGGGGACCCTAAGCTCTGGAATTCCCTCCCTAAACCTCTCCCCCCCTCTCTCTCTCTCCTTGTTTAAGACGCTCCTTAAAATCTCCCTCTGTGACCGAGCTTCTGGTCACCTGTCCCTCGTATCTCCTTTTGTGGCTCGGGGTCAAATTTTATTTGATAATCACTCCAGCGAAAGTTCCTGAGGACCTTTTGTTAGATTAAAGGTACTATGTAAATGTAAGTTGTTGTTGAGTTGCAAGGCCACAGAGGTGTAAAATTTCAATGTGATCAAACGTGGATCACTGTAGGTTTTTGGGGACCACAGTTTCTCTCAGTAGCTGGTCAGGGTTAGCCATGCAAAGGTAATCAATATTCATTGAGTTGTCTAGCTGTATGATTCACTGATAATGTACAAACGTGTCCAGTGTGATTACAAATGCTTTTCATTTCTGCACCACTGCTTCTAGCCACCAGGTGGTGGTGTTGCTCCACTTACCGACTCAAGATGCCAATTCCACACTCACGTATCGCAAGAATTCTCCAAATCACAGAATGGGATCATTCCATCCAACGTGAAGAGACAGGGGCTCAGCCGCATGTTACCTCTGCTAGGCAGCACCTCCGACAGTGCAGCACTCCCTGAGTACCGACTGTCTCAAAGTGCAGCAAACTCTCAGTATTGACTCTCCCACAGTGCCTCCTCCAGTAACCTCCTCCATCCCCTACAACCCTCCCTATCTGTGTAACCTCCTCCAGTCCCTACAACCCTCCCTATTTCTGTAACCTCCTCCAGCCCCTACAACCCTCCCTATCTCTGTAACCTCCTCCAGCCCCTACAACCCTCCCTATCTCTGTAACCTCCTCCAGCCCCTACAACCCTCCCTATCTCTGTAACCTCCTCCAGCCCCTACAACCCTCCCTATCTCTGTAACCTCCTCCAGCTCCTACAACCCTCCCTATCTCTGTAACCTCCTCCAGCTCCTACAACCCTCCCTATCTCTGTAACCTCCTCCAGCCCCTACAACCCTCCCTATCTCTGTAACCTCCTCCAGCCCCGACAACCCTCCCTATCTCTGTAACCTCGCGCCTACAACCTTCCCTATCTCTGTAACCTCCTCCAGCTCCTACAACCCTCCCTATCTCTGTAACCTCCTCCAGCCCCTACAACCCTCCCTATCTCTGTAACCTCCTCCAGCCCCTACAACCCTCCCTATCTCTGTAACCTCCTCCAGCCCCTACAACCCTCCCTATCTCTGTAACCTCCTCCGGCCCCTACAACCCTCCCTATCTCTGTAACCTCCTCCAGCCCCTACAACCCTCCCTATCTCTGTAACCTCCTCCAGCACCTACAACCCTCCCTATCTCTGTAACCTCCTCCGGCCCCTACAACCCTCCCTATCTCTGTAACCTCCTCCAGCCCCTACAACCCTCCCTATCTCTGTTACCTCCTCCAGCCCCTACAACCCTCCGTATCTCTGTAACCTCCTCCAGCCCCTACAACCCTCCCTATCTCTGTAACCTCCTCCAGCCCCCTACAACCCTCCCTATCTCTGTAACCTCCTCTAGTCCCTACAACCTTCCCTATCTCTGTAACCTCCCCCAGCCCCTACAACCCTCCCTATCTCTGTAACCTCCGCCTCCCCTACAACCCTCCCTATCTCTGTAACTTCCTCCATCCCCGACAACCCTCCCTATCTCTGTAACTTCCTCCATCCCCGACAACCCTCGCTATCTCTGTAACCTCCACCAGCCCCTACAACCCTCCTTATTTCTGCAAACTCCTCCAGACCCTACAACCCTCCCTATCTCTGTAACCTCCTCCAGCCCCTACAACCCTCCCTATCTCTGTTACCTCCTCCAACCCCTACAACCCTCCCTATCTCTGTAACCTACTCCAGCCCCTAAACCCTCCCTATCTCTGTAACCTCCTCCAGCCCCTACAACCCTTCCTTTCTCTGTAACCTCCTCCAGCCCCTACAACCCTCCCTATCTCTGTTACCTCCTCCAGCCCCTACAACCCTCCCTATCTCTGTAACCTCCTCCAGCCCCTACAACCCTCCCTATCTCTGTAATCTCCTCCAGCCCCTACAACCCTCCCTATCTCTGTAATCTCCTCCAACCCCTACAACCCTTCCTATCTCTGTAACTCCTTCCAACCCCTACTACCCTCCTTATCTCTGTAACGTCCTCCAGTCTCTTCAACCCTCCCTATCTCTGTTACCTCTTCCAGCCCCTACAACCCTCCCTATCTCTGTAACCTCCTACAACCCTCCCTATCTCTGTAACCTCCTCCAGCCCCTACAACGCTCCCTATCTCTGTAACCTCCTCCAGCCCCTACAACCCTCCCTATCTCTGTAACCTCCTCCAGCCCCTACAACCCTCCCTTTCTCTGTAACCTCCTCCGTCCCCTACAACCCTCTCTATCTCTGCAACCTCCTCGAGCCCCTACAACCATCCCAATCTCTGCAACCTCCTCCAGCCCCTACAACCCTCCCTATCTCTGTAACCTCCTCCAGCCCCTACATCCCTCCCTATCTCTGTAACCTCCCCCAGCACCTACAACCCACCCTCTCTCTGTAACGTGCTCCAGCCCCTACAACCCTCCCTATCTCTGTAACCTCCTCCAGCCCCTACAACCCTCCCTATCTATGTAACCTCCTCCAGCCCCTGAAACCCTCCCTATCTCTGTAATCTCCTCCAGTCCCTACAACCCTCCCTATCTCTGTAACCTCCTCCAGCCCCTACAACCCTCCCCATCTCTGTAATCTCCTCCAGCCCCTACAACCCTCCCTATCTCTGTAACTTCCTCTAGCCCCTACAACCCTCCCTATCTTTGTAACCTCCTCTAGCCCCTACAACCCTCCCTTTCTCTGTAACCTCCTCTAGACCCTACGACCCTCCCTATCTCTGTAACCTCCTCCAGCCCCCACACTCCTCCCTATCTCTGTAATCTCCTACAACCCTCCCCATCTCTGTAACCTCCTCCAACCCCTACAACCCTCCTTATCTCTGTAACCTCCTCCAGTCCCTGCAACCCTCCCTATCTCTGTAACCTCCTCCAGTCCCTGCAACCCTCCCTATCTCTGTAACCTCCTGCAGCCCCTACAACCTTCCTGATCTCTGTAACCTCCTACAGCCCTCCCTATCTCTGTAACCTCCTCTAGCCCCTACAAATCTCCCTATCTCTGTAACCTCCTCCAACCCCTACAACCCTGCCTATATCTGTAACCACCTCCAGCCCCCACACACCTCTCTATCTCTGTAACCTCCTCCAGTCACTACAACCCTCCCTATCTCTGTAACCTCCTCCAGTCACTACAACCCTCCCTATCTCTGTAATCTCCTCCAACCGCACAACCCTCCTTATCTCTGTAACCTCCTTCAGTCCCTACAACACTCCCTATCTGTGTAACCTCCTCCAGCCCCGACAACCCTCCCTATCTCTGTAACCTCCTACAACCCTCCCTATCTCTGTAACCTCCTCCAGCTCCTACAACCCTCCCTATCTCTGTAACCTCCTCCAGTCCCTACAACCCTCCCTATCTCTGTAACCTCCTACAGCCCTCCCTATCTCTGTAACCTCCTCTAGCACCTACAACTCTCCCTATCTCTGTAAACCCCTACAACCCTCCCTATCTCTGTAACCTCCTCCAGCCCCCACACCCCTCCCTATCTCTGTAACCTCCTCCAGTCACTACAACCCTCCC
This sequence comes from Cetorhinus maximus, assembly GCF_964194155.1. Lineage (NCBI taxonomy): Eukaryota > Metazoa > Chordata > Chondrichthyes > Lamniformes > Cetorhinidae > Cetorhinus > Cetorhinus maximus. The sequence goes on along the minus strand of NW_027600000.1, from coordinate 5,301 downwards.
TATCTCTGTAACCTCCTCCAGTCACTACAACACTCCCTATCTCTGTAATCTCCTCCAACCCCTACAACCCTCCCTATCCCTGTAACCTACTCCAGCCCCTAAACCCTCCCTATCTCTGTAACCTCCTCCAGTCCCTACAACCCGTCCTTTCTCTGTAACCTCCTCCAGCCCCTACAACACTCCCTATCTCTGTTACCGCCTCCAGCCCCTACAACCCTCCCTATCTCTGTAACCTCCTCCAGCCCCTACAACCCTCCCTATCTCTGTAACCTCCTCCAGCCCCTACAACCCACCCTTTCTCTGTAACCTCCTCCGTCCCCTACAACCCTCTCTATCGCTGCAACCTCCTCCAGCCGCTACAACCCTCCCTATCTCTGCAACCTCCTCCAGCCCCTACAACCCTCCCTATCTCTGCAACCTCCTCCAGCCCCTACAACCCTCCCTATCTCTGTAACCTCCACCAGCCCCTACAACCCACCCTCTCTCTGTAACCTCCTCCAGCCCCTACAACCCTCCCTATCTCTGTAACCTCCTCCAGCCCCTACAACCCTCCCTATCTCTGTAACCTCCTCCAGCCCCTAAAACCCTCCCTATCTCTGTAATCTCCTCCAGTCCCTACAACCCTCCCTATCTCTGTAACCTCCCCCAGCCCCTACAACCCTCCCCATCTCTGTAATCTCCTCCAGCCCCTACAACCCTTCCTTTCTCTGTAACCTCGTCCAGCCCCTACAACCCTCCCTATCTATGTAACCTCCTCTAGCCCCTACAACCCTCCCTATCTCTGTAATCTCCTCCAACCCCTACAACCATCCCTATCTCTGTAACCTCCTCCAGCCCCTACAACCCTCCCTATCTCTGCATCCTCCTCCAGCCCCTACAACTCTCCCTATCTCTGTAACCTCCTCCGGCCCCCTACACCCCTCCCTATCTCTGTAATCTCCTCCAGCCCATACAACCCTCCCTATCTCTGTAACCTCCTCCAGCCCCTACAACCCTCAGTATCTCTGTAACCTCCGCCTCCCCTAAAACCCTCCCTATCTCTGTAACCTCCTCCAGCCCCCTACAACCCTCCCTATCTCTGTAACCTCCTCCAGCCCCTACAACCCTCTCTATCTCTGTAACCTCTTGCAGCCCCTACAACGCTCCCTATCTCTGTAACCTCCTCCAGCCCCTACAACACTCCCTATCTCTTTAACCTCCACCAGCACCTACAACCCTCCCTATCTCTGTAATCTCCACCAGCACCTACAACCCTCCCTATCTCTGTAACCTCCACCAGCACCTACAACCCTCCCTATCTCTGTAACCTCCTCCAACCCCTACAACCCTCCTTATCTCTGTAACCTCCTCCTGATCCTACAACCCTCCCTATCTCTGTCACCTCCTCCAATATCTACAACCCTCACTATCTCTGTAACCTCCTCCAGCCCCTACAACCCTCCCTATCTCTGTAACCTCCTCCAGCCCCTACAACCCTCCCTATCTCTGTAACCTCCTCTAGCCCCTACAACCCTCCCTATCTTTGTAACCTCCTCTAGCCCCTACAAAACTCCCTATCTCTGTAACCTCCTCCAACCCCTACATCCTTCGCTATCTCTGTAACCTCCTCCAGTCCCTGCAACCCTCCCTATCTCTGTAAACTCATCCAGCCCCTACAACCCTCCCTATCTCTGTAACCTCCTCCAGTCCCTGCAACCCTCCCTATCTCTGTAACCTCCTCCAGCCCCTACAAACTTCCCTATCTCTGTGACCTCCTACAGCCCTCCCTATCTCTGTAACCTCCTCCAGCCCCCACACACCTCTCTATCTCTGTAACCTCCTCCAGTCACTACAACCCTCCCTATCTCTGTAACCTCCTCCAGTCACTACAACCCTCCCTATCTCTGTAATCTCCTCCAACCCCACAACCCTCCTTATCTCTGTAATCTCCTCCAGTCCCAACAACCATCCCTATCTGTGTTACCTCCTCCAGCCCCTACAACTCTTCCTATCTCTGTAACCTCCTACAACCCTCCCTATCTCTGCAACCTCCTCCAGACCCTACACCCCTCCCTATCTCTGTAACCTCCTCCGGCCCCCTACACCCCTCCCTATCTCTTTAATCTCCTCCAGCCCCTACAACCCTCCCTATCTCTGTAATCTCCTCCAGCCCCTACAACCCTCGGTATCTCTGTAACCTCCGCCTCCCCTAAAACCCTCCCTATCTCTGTAACCTCCTCCAGCCCCCTACAACCCTACCTATCTCTGTAACCTCCTCCAGCCCCTACAACCCTCCCTATCTCTGTAACCTCCTCCAGCCACTACAACCCTCCGTATCTCTGTAACCTCTTCCAGCCCCTACAACGCTCCCTATATCTGTAACCTCCTCCATCCCCGACAACCATCCCTATCTCTGTAACCTCCACCACCACCTACAACCCTCCCTATCTCTGTAACCTCCACCAGCACCTACAACCCTCCCTATCTCTGTAACCTCCACCAGCACCTACAACCCTCCCTATCTCTCTAACCTCCTCCAACCCCTACAACCCTTCTTATCTCTGTAACCTCCTCCTGACCCTACAACCCTCCCTATCTCTGTAACCTCCTCCAATATCTACAACCCTCACTACCTCTGCAACCTCCTCCAGCCCCTACAACCCTCCCTATCTTTGTAACCTCCTCTAGCCCCTACAAATCTCCCCATCTCTGTAACCTCCTCCAACCCCTACATCCTTCCCTATCTCTGTAACCTCCTCCAGTCCCTGCAACCCTCCCTATCTCTGTAAACTCATCCAGCCCCTACAACCCTCCCTATCTCTGTAACCTCCTCCAGTCCCTAAAACCCTCCCTATCTCTGTAACCTCCTCCAGCCCCCTACAACCCTACCTATCTCTGTATCCTCCTCCAGCCCCTACAACCCTCCCTATCTCTGTAACCTCCTCCAGCCACTACAACCCTCCGTATCTCTGTAACCTCGTCCAGCCCCTACAACGCTCCCTATATCTGTAACCTCCTCCATCCCCGACAACCATCCCTATCTCTGTAACCTCCACCACCACCTACAACCCTCCCTATCTCTGTAACCTCCACCAGCACCTACAACCCTCCCTATCTCTGTAACCTCCACCAGCACCTACAACCCTCCCTATCTCTCTAACCTCCTCCAACCCCTACAACCCTTCTTATCTCTGTAACCTCCTCCTGACCCTACAACCCTCCCTATCTCTGTAACCTCCTCCAATATCTACAACCCTCACTACCTCTGCAACCTCCTCCAGCCCCTACAACCCTCCCTATCTTTGTAACCTCCTCTAGCCCCTACAAATCTCCCCATCTCTGTAACCTCCTCCAACCCCTACATCCTTCCCTATCTCTGTAACCTCCTTCAGTCCCTGCAACCCTCCCTATCTCTGTAAACTCATCCAGCCCCTACAACCCTCCCTATCTCTGTAACCTCCTCCAGTCCCTGCAACCCTCCCTATCTCTGTAACCTCCTCCAGTCCCTCCAACCCTCCCTATCTCTGTAACCTCCTCCAGCCCCTACAACCTTCCCTATCTCTGTAACCTCCTACAGCCCTCCCTATCTCTGTTACCTCCTCTAGCCCCTACAACCCTCCCTATCTCTGTAACCTCCTACAACCCTCCCTATCTCTGTAATCTCCTCCTGCCCCTACAACCCTCCCTATCTCTGTAACCTCCTCCAGCCCCTACAACCCTCCCTATCTCTGTAACCTCCTACAGCCCTCCCTATCTCTGTAACCTCCTCCAGTCCCTACAACCCTCCCAATCTCTTTAACCTCCTCCAGCCCCTACAACCCTCCCTATCTCTGTAACCTCCTCCAACCCCTACATCCTTCCCTATCTCTGTAACCTCCTCCAGTCCCTGCAACCCTCCCTATCTCTGTAAACTCATCCAGCCCCTACAAACCTCCCTATCTCTGTAACCTCCTCCAGTCCCTGCAACCCTCCCTATCTCTGTAACCTCCTCCAGTCCCTGCAACCCTCCCTATCTCTGTAACCTCCTCCAGCCCCTAGAAACTTCCCTATCTCTGTGACCTCCTATAGCCCTCCCTATCTCTGTACCCTCCTCTAGCCCCTACAACCCTCCATATCTCTGTAACCTCCTCCAGCCCCCACACACCTCTCTATCTCTGTAACCTCCTCCAGTCACTACAACCCTCCCTATCTCTGTAACCTCCTCCAGTCACTACAACCCTCCCTATCTCTGTAATCTCCTCCAACCCCACAACCCTCCTTATCTCTGTAATCTCCTCCAGTCCCAACAACCATCCCTATCTGTGTTACCTCCTCCAGCCCCTACAACTCTTCCTATCTCTGTAACCTCCTACAACCCTCCCTATCTCTGCAACCTCCTCCAGACCCTACAACCCTCCCTATCTCTGTAACCTCCTCCGGCCCCCTACACCCCTCCCTATCTCTTTAATCTCCTCCAGCCCCTACAACCCTCCCTATCTCTGTAATCTCCTCCAGCCCCTACAACCCTCACTATCTCTGTAACCTCCGCCTCCCCTAAAACCCTCCCTATCTCTGTAACCTCCTCCAGCCCCCTACAACCCTACCTATCTCTGCAACCTCCTCCAGCCCCTACAACCCTCCCTATCTCTGTAACCTCCTCCAGCCACTACAACCCTCCGTATCTCTGTAACCTCTTCCAGCCCCTACAACCCTCCCTATATCTGTAACCTCCTCCATCCCCGACAACCATCCCTATCTCTGTAACCTCCACCACCACCTACAACCCTCCCTATCTCTGTAACCTCCACCAGCACCTACAACCCTCCCTATCTCTGTAACCTCCTCCAATATCTACAACCCTCACTACCTCTGTAACCTCCTCCAGCCCCTATAACCCTCCCTATCTCTGTAACCTCCTCCTGCCCCTACAACCCTCCCTATCTCTGTAACCTCCTCTAGCCCCCACAATCCTCCCTATCTTTGTAACCTCCTCTAGCCCCTTCAAATCTCCCCACCTCTGTAACCTCCTCCAACCCCTACATCCTTCCCTATCTCTGTAACCTCCTCCAGTCCCTGCAACCCTCCCTATCTCTGTAAACTCATCCAGCCCCTACAACCCTCCCTATCTCTGTAACCTCCTCCAGTCCCTGCAACCCTCCCTATCTCTGTAACCTCCTCCAGTCCCTGCAACCCTCCCTATCTCTGTAACCTCCTCCAGCCCCTACAACCTTCCCTATCTCTGTAACCTCCTACAGCCCTCCCTATCTCTGTTACCTCCTCTAGCCCCTACAACCCTCCCTATCTCTGTAACCTCCTACAACCCTCCCTATCTCTGTAATCTCC
>NW_027599999.1:10000-15000 GCF_964194155.1 Cetorhinus maximus | reverse complement strand
CTCTGTGTGTCAGTGAGCACTGTCCCCTCTGTGTCTCTCTCTCTCTCTCTCTGTGTCAGTGAGCACTGTCCCCTCTGTCTCTCTCTCTCTGTGTCAGTGAGCACTGTCCCCTCTGTCTCTCTCACTCTGTGTCAGTGAGCACTGTCCCCTCTGTCTCTCTCTCTCTGTGTCAGTGAGCACTGTCCCCTCTCTCTCTCTCTCTCTCTGTGTCAGTGAGCACTGTCCCCTCTATCTCTCTCTCTCTGTGTCAGTGAGCACTGTCCCCTCTGTCTCTCTGTCTCTCTCTGTGTCAGTGAGCACTGTCCCCTCTGTCTCTCTCTCTCTCTCTCTGTGTCAGTGAGCACTGTCCCCTCTGTCTCTCTGTCTCTCTCTGTGTCAGTGAGCACTGTCCCCTCTGTCTCTCTGTCTCTCTCTGTGTCAGTGAGCACTGTCCCCTCTGTCTCTCTCTCTCTGTGTCAGTGAGCACTGTCCCCTCTGTCTCTCTCTCTCTGTGTCAGTGAGCACTGTCCCCTCTGTCTCTCTGTCTCTCTCTGTGTCAGTGAGCACTGTCCCCTCTGTCTCTCTGTCTCTCTCTGTGTCAGTGAGCACTGTCCCCTCTGTCTCTCTCTCTCTCTCTCTCTGTGTCAGTGAGCACTGTCCCCTCTGCCTCTCTCTCTCTGTGTCACTGAGCACTGTCCCCTCTGTCTCTCTCTCTCTCTCTGTGTCAGTGAGCACTGTCCCCTCTGTCTCTCTCTCTCTCTGTGTCAGTGAGCACTGTCCCCTCTGTCTCTCTCTCTCTGTGTCAGTGAGCACTGTCCCCTCTGTCTCTCTCTCTCTCTGTGTCAGTGAGCACTGTCCCCTCTGTCTCTCTCTCTCTGTGTCAGTGAGCACTGTCCCCTCTGTCTCTCTCTCTCTCTGTGTGTGTCAGTGAGCACTGTCCCCTCTGTGCCTCTCTCTCTCTGTCAGTGAGCACTGACCCTCTGTCTCTATCTCTCTCTCTCTGTGTCAGTGAGCACTGTCCCCTCTGTCTCTCTCTCTCTCTCTCTGTGTCAGTGAGCACTGTCCCCTCTGTCTCTCTCTCTCTGTGTGTCAGTGAGCACTGTCCCCTCTGTCTCTCTCTCTCTCTCTGTCAGTGAGCACTGTCCCCTCTGTCTCTCTCTCTCTCTCTCTGTGTCAGTGAGCACTGTACCCTCTGCCTCTCTCTCTCTGTGTCAGTGACACTGTCCCCTCTGTCTCCCTCTCTCTGTGTCAGTGACACTGTTCCCTCTCTCTCTCTCTCTCTCTCTCTCTGTGTCAGTGAGCACTGTCCCCTCTGTCTCTCTCTCTCTGTGTCAGTGAGCACTGTCCCCTCTGTCCCTCTCTCTCTCTGTGTCAGTGAGCACTGTCCCCTCTGTCTCTCTCTCTCTGTGTCAGTGAGCACTGTCCCCTCTCTCTCTCTCTCTGTGTCAATGAGCACTGTCCCCTCTGTCTCTCTCTCTCTGTGTCAGTGAGCACTGTCCCCTCTGTCTCTCTCTCTCACTCTGTGTGTCAGTGAGCACTGTCCCCTCTGTCTCTCTCTCTCTCTGTGTCAGTGAGCACTGTCCCCTCTGTCTCTCTCTCTCTGTGTCAGTGAGCACTGTCCCCTCTGTCTCTCTCTCTCTGTGTCAGTGACACTGTCCCCTCTGTCTCTCTCTCTCTCTCTGTGTCAGTGAGCACTGTCCCCTCTGTCTCTCTCTCTCTGTGTCAGTGAGCACTGTCCCCTCTGTCTCTCTCTCTCTGTGTCAGTGAGCACTGTCCCCTCTGTCTCTCTCTCTCTCTGTGTGTGTCAGTGAGCACTGTCCCCTCTGTCTCTCTCTCTCTGTGTGTCAGTGAGCACTGTCCCCTCTGTCTCTCTCTCTCTCTGTGTCAGTGAGCACTGTCCCCTCTGTCTCTCTCTCTCTGTGTCAGTGAGCACTGTCCCCTCTGTCTCTCTCTCTCTCTGTGTCAGTGAGCACTGTCCCCTCTGTCTCTCTCTCTCTGTGTCAGTGACACTGTCCCCTCTGTCTCTCTCTCTCTCTGTGTCAGTGAGCACTGTCCCCTCTGTCTCTCTCTCTCTCTGTGTCAGTGAGCACTGTCCCCTCTGTCTCTCTCTCTCTGTGTCAGTGAGCACTGTCCCCTCTGTCTCTCTCTCTCTGCGTCAGTGAGCACTGTCCCCTCTGTCTCTCTCTCTATCTGTCAGTGAGCACTGTCCCCTCTGTCTCTCTCTCTCTCTATCTGTGTCAGTGAGCACTGTCCACTCTGTCTCTCTCTCTCTCTCTGTGTCAGTGACACTGTCCGCTCTCTCTCTCTCTCTCTGTGTCAGTGAGCACTGTCCCCTCTGTCTCTCTCTCTCTCTCTGTGTCAGTGAGCACTGTCCCCTCTGTCTCTCTCTCTCTCTGTGTCAGTGAGCACTGTCCCCTCTGTCTCTCTCTCTCTCTCTCTCTCTCTGTGTGTCAGTGAGCACTGTCCCCTCTGTCTCTCTCTCTCTCTCTCTGTGTCAGTGAGCACTGTCCCCTCTGTCTCTCTCTCTCTCTCTGTGTCAGTGACACTGTCCCCTCTGTCTCTCTCTCTCTCTCTCTCTCTCTCTGTGTCAGTGAGCACTGTCCCCTCTGTCTCTCTCTCTCACTGTGTCAGTGAGCACTGTCCCCTCGGTCTCTCTCTCTCTGTGTCAGTGAGCACTGTCTCCTCTGTCTCTCTCTCTCTCTCTCTGTGTCAGTGAGCACTGTGCCCTCTGTCTCTCTCTCTCTCTGTGTCAGTGAGCACTGTCCCCTCTGTCTCTCTCTCTCTCTGTGTCAGTGAGCACTGTCCCCTCTGTCTCTCTCTCTCTCTCAGTGTCAGTGACACTGTCCCCTCTGTCTCTCTCTCTCTGTGTCAGTGAGCACTGTCCCCTCTGTCTCTCTCTCTCTGTGTCAGTGAGCACTGTCCCCTCTGTCTCTCTCTCTCTGTGTGTGTGTCAGTGAGCACTGTCCCCTCTGTCTCTCTCTCTCTCTGTGTCAGTGAGCACTGTCCCCTCTGTCTCTCTCTCTCTCTGTGTCAGTGAGCACTGTCCCCTCTGTCTCTCTCTCTCTCTGTGTCAGTGAGCACTGTCCCCTCTGTCTCTCTCTCTCTCTGTGTCAGTGAGCACTGTCCCCTCTGTCTCTCTCTCTCTGTGTCAGTGACACTGTCCCCTCTGTCTCTCTCTCTCTGTGTCAGTGAGCACTGTCCCCTCTGTCTCTCTCTCTCTGTGTCAGTGAGCACTGTCCCCTCTGTCTCTCTCTCTCTGCGTCAGTGAGCACTGTCCCCTCTGTCTCTCTCTCTCTCTCTGTCAGTGAGCACTGTCCCCTCTGTCTCTCTCTCTCTCTCTCTGTGTCAGTGAGCACTGTCCACTCTGTCTCTCTCTCTCTCTCTGTGTCAGTGACACTGTCCGCTCTGTCTCTCTCTCTCTGTGTCAGTGAGCACTGTCCACTCTGTCTCTCTCTCTGTGTCAGTGAGCACTGTCCCCTCTGTCTCTCTCTCTCTCTCTCTGTGTCAGTGAGCACTGTCCACTCTGTCTCTCTCTCTCTCTCTGTGTCAGTGAGCACTGTCCCCTCTGTCTCTCTCTCTCTCTCTGTGTCAGTGAGCACTGTCCCCTCTGTCTCTCTCTCTCTCTCTCTCTCTCTCTGTGTCAGTGAGCACTGTCCCCTCTGTCTCTCTCTCTCTCTCTCTGTGTCAGTGAGCACTGTCCCCTCTGTCTCTCTCTCTCTCTCTGTGTCAGTGACACTGTCCCCTCTGTCTCTCTCTCTCTCTCTCTCTCTCTCTCTGTGTCAGTGAGCACTGTCCCCTCTGTCTCTCTCTCTCACTGTGTCAGTGAGCACTGTCCCCTCTGTCTCTCTCTCTGTGTCAGTGAGCACTGTCTCCTCTGTCTCTCTCTCTCTCTCTCTCTGTGTCAGTGAGCACTGTCCCCTCTGTCTCTCTCTCTCTCTTTGTCAGTGAGCACTGTCCCCTCTGTCTCTCTCTCTCTCTGTGTCAGTGAGACTGTCCCCTCTGTCTCTCTCTCTCTCTCTCTGTGTGAGTGACACTGTCCCCTCTGTCTCTCTCACTCTGTGTCAGTGAGCACTGTCCCCTCTGTCTCTCTCTCTCTCTGTGTCAGTGAGCACTGTCCCCTCTGTCTCTCTCTCTCTCTCTGTGTCAGTGAGCACTGTCCCCTCTGTCTCTCTCTCTCTCTGTGTCAGTGAGCACTGTCCCCTCTGTCTCTCTCTCTCTCTCTGTGTCAGTGAGCACTGTCCCCTCTGTCTCTCTCTCTCTCTCTGTGTCAGTGAGCACTGTCCCCTCTGTCTCTCTCTCTCTCTCTCTGTGTCAGTGAGCACTGTCCCCTCTGTCTCTCTCTCTCTCTCTCTCTCTCTCTCTGTGTCAGTGAGCACTGTCCCCTCTGTCTCTCTCTCTCTCTCTCTTTGTCAGTGAGCACTGTCCCCTCTGTCTCTCTCTCACTCTCTCTCTCTCTGTCAGTGAGCACTGTCCCCTCTGTCTCTCTCTCTCTGTGTCAGTGAGCACTGTCCCCTCTGTCTCTCTGTCTCTCTCTGTGTCAGTGACACTGTCCCCTCTGTCTCTCTCTCTCTGTGTCAGTGAGCACTGTCCCCTCTGTCTCTCTCTCTCTCTGTGTCAGTGAGCACTGTCCCCTCTGTCTCTCTGTCTCTCTCTGTGTCAGTGAGCACTGTCCCCTCTGTCTCTCTGTCTCTCTCTGTGTCAGTGAGCACTGTCCCCTCTGTCTCTCTCTCTCTCTCTCTCTGTGTCAGTGAGCACTGTCCCCTCTGTCTCTCTCTCTCTGTGTCAGTGAGCACTGTCCCCTCTGTCTCTCTCTCTCTCTGTGTCAGTGAGCACTGTCCCCTCTGTCTCTCTCTCTCTCTGTGTCAGTGAGCACTGTCCCCTCTGTCTCTCTCTCTCTGTGTCAGTGAGCACTGTCCCCTCTGTCTCTCTCTCTCTCTGTGTCAGTGAGCACTGTCCCCTCTGTCTCTCTCTCTCTGTGTCAGTGAGCACTGTCCCCTCTGTCTCTCTCTCTCTCTGTGTGT
>NW_027599998.1:0-19434 GCF_964194155.1 Cetorhinus maximus | reverse complement strand
GTGGAGAGAGAGAGGGATACAGTGGAGAGAGATAGGGATACAGTGGGGAGAGAGAGGGATACAGTGGAGAGAGAGATAGATACAGTGGAGAGAGAGAGATAGATACAGTGGAGAGAGAGAGAGATAGATACAGTGGAGAGAGAGAGATAGATACAGTGGAGAGAGAGAGAGATAGATACAGTGGAGAGAGAGAGATAGATACAGTGGAGATAGATAGATAGATACAGTGGAGAGAGAGAGAGAGAGATACAGTGGAGAGAGAGAGAGAGATAGATAAAGTGGAGAGAGAGAGATCGATACAGTGGAGAGAGAGAGAGCGATACAGTGGAGAGAGAGAGATAGATACAGTGGAGAGAGAGATACAGTGGAGAAATAGAGAGAAACAGTGGGGAGAGAGAGAGATAGAGTGGAGAGATAGAGAGAGAGAGAGAGAGAGATAGAGTGGAGAGAGAGAGAGAGATACAGTGGAGAGAGAAGGATACAGTGGAGAGAGAGGGATACAGTGGAGAGAGAGAGGGATACAGTGGAGAGAGAGAGGGATACAGTGGAGAGAGAGAGAGGGATACAGTGGAGAGAGAGAGAGGGATACAGTGGAGAGAGAGAGAGGGATACAGTGGAGAGAGAGGGAGTGATACAGTGTGGAGAGAGTGATGCATTGTGGAGAGAGTGATACAGTGGAGAGAGTGCGATACAGTGGAGAGAGAGTGCGATACAGTGGAGAGAGAGTGCGATACAGTGGAGAAAGAGTGCGATACAGTGGAGAGAGAGAGATACAGTGGAGAGAGAGAGATACCGTGGAGAGAGAGAGAGAGAGAGAGAGAGAGAGAGAGATACAGTGGAGAGAGAGAGATACAGTGGAGAGAGAGGGATACAGTGGAGAGAGAGGGATATAGTGGAGAGAGAGAGAGGGATACAGTGGAGGGAGAATGATACAGTGGAGAGAGAATGATACAGTGGAGAGAGAGTGATACAGTGGAGAGAGAGAGAGTGATACAGTGGAGAGAGAGAGGGGGATACAGTGGAGAGAGAGGGATACAGTGGAGAGAGAGGGATACAGTGGAGAGAGAGGGATACAGTGGAGAGAGAGGGATACAGTGGAGAGAGAGGGATACAGTGGAGAGAGGGGGATACAGTGGAGAGAGAGGGATACAGTGGAGAGAGAGGGATACAGTGGAGAGAGAGGGATACAGTGGAGAGAGAGGGAGAGCGAGATACAGTGGAGAGGGAGCGAGATACAGTGGAGAGCGCAAGATACAGTGGAAAGAGAGCGAGATATAGTGGAGAGAGAGAGAGAGAGATATAGTGGAGAGAGAGAGAGGTACAGTGGAGAGAGAGAGAGAGAGATAAAGTGGAGGGAGAGAGATACAGTGGAGAGAGAGAGTGATACAGTGGAGAGAGAGAGATACAGTAGAGAGAGAGAGAGATACAGTGGAGAGAGAGAGAGATACAGTGGAGAGAGAGCTATATATATATACAGTGGAGAGAGAGAGATACAGTGGAGAGAGAGATATATACAGTGGAGAGAGAGAGATATACAGTGGAGAGAGATATACAGTGGAGAGAGAGATATACAGTGGAGAGAGAGAGAGATACAGTGGAGAGAGAGATACAGTGGAGAGGGAGATATACAGTGGAGAGAGAGAGAGATACAGTGGAGAGAGAGAGAGGGATAGAGTGGAGAGAGAGAGAGATAGAGTGGAGAGAGAGAGAGATAGAGTGGAGAGTGAGAGAGATAGAGTGGAGAGAGAGAGAGATAGAGTGGAGAGAGAGAGAGATAGAGTGGAGAGAGAGAGAGATAGAGTGGAGAGAGAGAGAGATAGAGTGGAGAGAGAGAGAGATAGAGTGGAGAGAGAGAGAGATAGAGTGGAGAGAGAGAGAGATAGAGTGGAGAGAGAGAGAGATAGAGTGGAGAGAGAGAGAGATAGAGTGGAGAGAGAGAGAGATAGAGTGGAGAGAGAGAGAGATAGAGTGGAGAGAGAGAGAGATAGAGTGGAGAGAGAGAGAGATAGAGTGGAGAGAGAGAGAGATAGAGTGGAGAGAGAGAGAGATAGAGTGGAGAGAGAGAGAGATAGAGTGGAGAGAGAGAGAGATAGAGTGGAGAGAGAGAGAGATAGAGTGGAGAGAGAGAGAGATAGAGTGGAGAGAGAGAGAGATAGAGTGGAGAGAGAGAGAGATAGAGTGGAGAGAGAGAGAGATAGAGTGGAGAGAGAGAGAGATAGAGTGGAGAGAGAGAGAGATAGAGTGGAGAGAGAGAGAGATAGAGTGGGAGAGAGAGAGAGATAGAGTGGAGAGAGAGAGAGATAGAGTGGAGAGAGAGAGAGATAGAGTGGAGAGAGAGAGAGATAGAGTGGAGAGAGAGAGATAGAGTGGAGAGAGAGAGAGAGATAGAGTGGAGAGAGAGAGAGATAGAGTGGAGAGAGAGAGAGATAGAGTGGAGAGAGAGAGAGATAGAGTGGAGAGAGAGAGAGATAGAGTGGAGAGAGAGAGAGATAGAGTGGAGAGAGAGAGAGATAGAGTGGGAGAGAGAGAGAGATAGAGTGGAGAGAGAGAGAGATAGAGTGGGAGAGAGAGAGAGATAGAGTGGAGAAGAGAGCGAGATAGAGTGGAGAGCGCGAGATATAGTGGAGAGAGAGAGATACAATGGAAAGATAGATACAGTGGAGAGAGATAGATACAGTGGAGAGAGATAGATACAGTGGAGAGAGATAGATACACTGGAGAGAGATAGATACAGTGGAGAGTGATAGATACAGTGGAGAGAGCGAGATACAGTGGAGAGAGAGCGAGATACAGTGGAGAGAGCGAGATTCAGTGGAGGGAGCGAGATACAGTGGAGGAGCGAGATACAGTGGAGAGAGCGAGATACAGTGGAGAGGGAGCGAGATACAGTGGAGAGCGCAAGATACAGTGGAAAGAGAGCGAGATATAGTGGAGAGAGAGAGATATATAGTGGAGAGAGAGAGAGGTACAGTGGAGAGAGAGAGAGAGATACAGTGGAGAGAGAGAGTGATACAGTGGAGAGAGAGAGAGATACAGTGGAGAGAGAGAGAGATACAGTGGAGAGAGAGAGAGAGATACAGTGGAGATATATATATATATATATATATATATATATATATATATATATATATATATATATATATATACAGTGGAGAGAGAGAGATACAGTGGAGTGAGAGATATATACAGTGGAGAGGGAGCGAGATACAGTGGAGAGCGCAAGATACAGTGGAAAGAAAGCGAGATATAGTGGAGAGAGAGATATATATAGTGGAGAGAGAGAGAGGTACAGTGGAGAGAGAGAGAGATACAGTGGAGAGAGAGATATATATACAGTGGAGAGAGAGAGATACAGTGGAGAGAGAGATATATACAGTGGAGAGAGAGAGATACAGTGGAGAGAGAGAGAGATACAGTGGAGAGTGAGATATACAGTGGAGAGAGAGAGAGAGATACAGTGGAGAGAGAGAGATACAGTGGAGAGAGAGATATACAGTGGAGAGAGAGAGAGATACAGTGGAGAGAGAGAGGGATAGAGTGGAGAGAGAGAGAGAGATAGAGTGGAGAGAGAGAGAGATAGAGTGGAGAGAGAGAGAGATAGAGTGGAGAGAGAGAGAGATAGAGTGGAGAGAGAGAGAGATAGAGTGGAGAGAGAGAGAGATAGAGTGGAGAGAGAGAGAGATAGAGTGGAGAGAGAGAGAGATAGAGTGGAGAGAGAGAGAGATAGAGTGGAGAGAGAGAGAGATAGAGTGGAGAGAGAGAGAGATAGAGTGGAGAGAGAGAGATAGAGTGGAGAGAGAGAGAGATAGAGTGGAGAGAGAGAGAGATAGAGTGGAGAGAGAGAGAGATTGAGTGGAGAGAGTGAGAGATAGAGTGGTGAGAGAGAGAGATAGAGTGGAGAGAGAGAGAGATAGAGTGGAGAGAGAGAGAGATAGAGTGGAGAGAGAGAGAGATAGAGTGGAGAGAGAGCGAGATACAGTGGAGAGCGCGAGATATAGTGGAGAGAGAGAGATACAATGGAAAGATAGATACAGTGGAGAGAGATAGATACAGTGGAGAGAGATAGATACAGTGGAGAGAGATAGATACAGTGGAGAGAGATAGATACAGTGGAGAGAGATAGATACAGTGGAGAGAGCGAGATACAGTGGAGAGAGAGCGAGATACAGTGGAGAGAGCGAGATACAGTGGAGGGAGCGAGATACAGTGGAGAGAGCGATATACAGTGGAGAGAGCGAGATACAGTGGAGAGGGAGCGAGATACAGAGAGAGAGCGCAAGATACAGTGGAAAGAGAGCGAGATATAGTGGAGAGAGAGATATATATAGTGGAGAGAGAGAGAGGTACAGTGGAGAGAGAGAGAGAGATACAGTGGAGGGAGAGATATACAGTGGAGAGAGAGAGTGATACAGTGGAGAGAGAGAGAGATACAGTAGAGAGAGAGAGATACAGTAGAGAGAGAGAGATACAGTGGAGAGAGAGAGAGAGATACAGTGGAGAGAGAGATATATATACAGTGGAGAGAGAGAGATACAGTGGAGAGAGAGAGAGATATACAGTGGAGAGAGAGAGATACAGTGGAGAGAGAGAGATACAGTGTAGAGAGAGAGATACAGTGGAGAGAGAGATATACAGTGGAGAGAGAGAGAGAGAGATACAGTGGAGAGAGAGAGAGATACAGTGGAGAGAGAGAGATATACAGTGGAGAGAGAGAGAGAGATAGAGTGGAGAGAGAGAGAGATAGAGTGGAGAGAGAGAGAGATAGAGTGGAGAGAGAGAGAGATAGAGTGGAGAGAGAGAGAGATAGAGTGGAGAGAGAGAGATAGAGTGGAGAGAGAGAGAGATAGAGTGGAGAGAGAGAGAGATAGAGTGGAGAGAGAGAGAGATAGAGTGGAGAGAGAGAGAGATAGAGTGGAGAGAGAGAGAGATAGAGTGGAGAGAGAGAGAGATAGAGTGGAGAGAGAGAGAGATAGAGTGGAGAGAGAGAGAGATAGAGTGGAGAGATAGAGAGATAGAGTGGAGAGAGAGAGAGATAGAGTGGAGAGAGAGAGAGATAGAGTGGAGAGAGAGAGAGATAGAGTGGAGAGAGAGAGAGATAGAGTGGAGAGAGAGAGAGATAGAGTGGAGAGAGAGAGAGATAGAGTGGAGAGAGAGAGAGATAGAGTGGAGAGAGAGAGAGATAGAGTGGAGAGAGAGAGAGATAGAGTGGAGAGAGAGAGAGATAGAGTGGAGAGAGAGAGAGATAGAGTGGAGAGAGAGAGAGATAGAGTGGAGAGAGAGAGAGATAGAGTGGAGAGAGAGAGAGATAGAGTGGAGAGAGAGAGAGATAGAGTGGAGAGAGAGAGAGATAGAGTGGAGAGAGAGAGAGATAGAGTGGAGAGAGAGAGAGATAGAGTGGAGAGAGAGAGAGATAGAGTGGAGAGAGAGAGAGATAGAGTGGAGAGAGAGAGAGATAGAGTGGAGAGAGAGAGAGATAGAGTGGAGAGAGAGAGAGATAGAGTGGAGAGAGAGAGAGATAGAGTGGAGAGAGAGAGAGATAGAGTGGAGAGAGAGAGAGATAGAGTGGAGAGAGAGAGAGATAGAGTGGAGAGAGAGAGAGATAGAGTGGAGAGAGAGAGAGATAGAGTGGAGAGAGAGAGAGATAGAGTGTGAGAGAGAGAGATAGAGTGGAGAGAGAGAGAGATAGAGTGGAGTGAGAGAGAGAGAGATACAGTGGAGAGAGAGAGATAGAGTGGAGAGAGAGAGAGATACAGTGGAGAGAGAGAGAGATACAGTGGAGAGAGAGAGAGATACAGTGGAGAGAGAGAGAGATACAGGTGATAGAGAGATAGATACAGTGGAGAGAGACATACAGTGGAGAGAGAGAGAGAGCGATACAGTGGAGAGAGACATACAGTGGAGATAGATAGAGAGATACAGTGGAGAGAGAGAGAGATACAGTGGAGAGAGAGAGATACAGGTGATAGAGAGATAGATATAGTGGAGAGAGACATACAGTGGAGAGAGAGAGAGAGCGATACAGTGGAGAGAGACATACAGTGGAGATAGATAGAGAGATACAGTGGACAGAGAGAGAGATACAGTGGAGAGAGAGATACAGTGGAGAGAGAGAGAGAGCGATACAGTGGAGAGAGACATAGAGTGGAGAGAGAGTGCGAGATACAGTGGAGAGAGAGTGAGAGATACAGTTGAGAGAGAGTGCGAGATACAGTGGAGAGAGAGAGAGATACAGTGGAGAGAGAGTGCGAGATACAGTGGAGAGTGAGTGCGAGATACAGTGGAGAGAGAGTGAGAGATACAGTTGAGAGAGAGAGATACAGTGGCGAGAGAGAGAGATACAGTGGCGAGAGAGAGAGAGATACAGTGGCGAGAGAGAGAGATACAGTGGCGAGAGAGAGAGATACAGTGGCGAGAGAGATACAGTGGAGAGAGAGAGAGAGATACAGGGGAGAGAGAGATAGATACAGGGGGTGCGAGAGAGATTGGTACAGGAGAGAGATAGATACAGTGGAGAGAGAGATAGATACAGTGGAGAGAGAGAGGGAGATACAGTGGAGAGAGAGAGAGAGAGAGATACAGTGGAGAGAGAGAGAGATACAGTGGAGAGAGATAGATAGAGTGGAGAGAGAGAGATAGATATAGTGGAGAGAGAGAGATAGAGTGGAGAGAGAGAGAGAGAGATAGAGTGGAGAGAGAGAGAGAGATAGAGTGGAGAGAGAGAGAGAGATAGAGTGGAGAGAGAGAGAGAGATGGAGTGGAGAGAGAGAGAGAGATAGAGTGGAGAGAGAGAGATAGATAGAGTGGAGGGAGAGAGATAGATAGAGTGGAGAGAGAGAGAGAGATACAGTGGAGAGAGAGCGTTACAGTGGAGAGAGAGAGAGAGAGATACAGTGGAGAGAGCGATACAGTGGAGAGAGAGAGATACAGTGGAGAGAGAGATACAGTGGAGAGAGAGTGATACAGTGGAGAGAGATACAGTGGAGAGAGATACAGTGGAGAGAGAGGGATACAGTGGAGTGAGAGAGAGGGATACAGTGGAGAGAGAGAAGGATACAGTGGAGAGAGAGAGTGATACAGTGTAGAGAGAGATAGATACAGTGGAGAGAGAGAGATAGATACAGTGGAGAGAGAGAGATAGATACAGTGGAGAGAGAGAGAGAGATAGAGTGGATAGAGAGAGAGAGATACAGTGGAGAGAGAGAGATAGATACAGTGGAGAGAGAGAGATAGATACAGTGGAGAGAGAGAGATAGATACAGTGGAGAGAGAGAGAGAGAGAGCGATACAGTGGAGAGAGAGAGATAGATACAGTGGAGAGAGAGATACAGTGGAGAAAGAGAGAGAAACAGTGGGGAGAGAGAGAAATAGAGTGGAGAGAGAGAGATAGAGTGGAGAGAGAGAGAGAGATAGAGTGGAGAGAGAGTGAGATACAGTGGAGAGAGATACAGTGGAGAGAGATACAGTGGAGAGAGAGGGATACAGTGGAGAGAGAGAGGGATACAGTGGGGAGAGAGAGGGATAGAGTGGAGAGAGAGATAGATACAGTGGAGAGAGAGAGATAGATACAGTGGAGAGAGAGAGATAGATACAGTGGAGAGAGAGAGATAGATACAGTGGAGAGAGAGAGATAGATACAGTGGAGAGAGATACAGTGGAGAGAGATACAGTGGAGAGAGAGGGATACAGTGGAGAGAGAGAGAGAGGGATACAGTGGAGAGAGAGGGATACAGTGGAGAGAGGGATACAGTGGAGAGAGAGAGGGATACAGTGGAGAGAGAGAGGGATACAGTGGAGAGAGAGAGGGATACAGTGGAGAGAGAGAGGGATACAGTGGAGAGAGATAGGGATACAGTGGGGAGAGAGAGGGATACAGTGGAGAGAGAGATAGATACAGTGGAGAGAGAGAGATAGATACAGTGGAGAGAGAGAGAGATAGATACAGTGGAGAGAGAGAGATAGATACAGTGGAGAGAGAGAGAGATAGATACAGTGGAGAGAGAGAGATAGATACAGTGGAGATAGATAGATAGATACAGTGGAGAGAGAGAGAGAGATAGATACAGTGGAGAGAGAGAGAGAGATAGATAAAGTGGAGAGAGAGAGATCGATACAGTGGAGAGAGAGAGAGCGATACAGTGGAGAGAGAGAGATAGATACAGTGGAGAGAGAGATACAGTGGAGAAATAGAGAGAAACAGTGGGGAGAGAGAGAGATAGAGTGGAGAGATAGAGAGAGAGAGAGAGAGAGATAGAGTGGAGAGAGAGAGAGAGATACAGTGGAGAGAGAAGGATACAGTGGAGAGAGAGGGATACAGTGGAGAGAGAGAGGGATACAGTGGAGAGAGAGAGGGATACAGTGGAGAGAGAGAGAGGGATACAGTGGAGAGAGAGAGAGGGATACAGTGGAGAGAGAGAGAGGGATACAGTGGAGAGAGAGGGAGTGATACAGTGTGGAGAGAGTGATGCATTGTGGAGAGAGTGATACAGTGGAGAGAGTGCGATACAGTGGAGAGAGAGTGCGATACAGTGGAGAGAGAGTGCGATACAGTGGAGAAAGAGTGCGATACAGTGGAGAGAGAGAGATACAGTGGAGAGAGAGAGATACCGTGGAGAGAGAGAGAGAGAGAGAGAGAGAGAGAGATACAGTGGAGAGAGAGAGATACAGTGGAGAGAGAGGGATACAGTGGAGAGAGAGGGATATAGTGGAGAGAGAGAGAGGGATACAGTGGAGGGAGAATGATACAGTGGAGAGAGAATGATACAGTGGAGAGAGAGTGATACAGTGGAGAGAGAGAGAGTGATACAGTGGAGAGAGAGAGGGGGATACAGTGGAGAGAGAGGGATACAGTGGAGAGAGAGGGATACAGTGGAGAGAGAGGGATACAGTGGAGAGAGAGGGATACAGTGGAGAGAGAGGGATACAGTGGAGAGAGGGGGATACAGTGGAGAGAGAGGGATACAGTGGAGAGAGAGGGATACAGTGGAGAGAGAGGGATACAGTGGAGAGAGAGGGAGAGCGAGATACAGTGGAGAGGGAGCGAGATACAGTGGAGAGCGCAAGATACAGTGGAAAGAGAGCGAGATATAGTGGAGAGAGAGAGAGAGATATATAGTGGAGAGAGAGAGAGGTACAGTGGAGAGAGAGAGAGAGAGATAAAGTGGAGGGAGAGAGATACAGTGGAGAGAGAGAGTGATACAGTGGAGAGAGAGAGATACAGTAGAGAGAGAGAGAGATACAGTGGAGAGTGAGAGAGATACAGTGGAGAGAGAGAGATATATATATACAGTGGAGAGAGAGAGATACAGTGGAGAGAGAGATATATACAGTGGAGAGAGAGAGATATACAGTGGAGAGAGATATACAGTGGAGAGAGAGATATACAGTGGAGAGAGAGAGAGATACAGTGGAGAGAGAGATACAGTGGAGAGGGAGATATACAGTGGAGAGAGAGAGAGATACAGTGGAGAGAGAGAGAGGGATAGAGTGGAGAGAGAGAGAGATAGAGTGGAGAGAGAGAGAGATAGAGTGGAGAGTGAGAGAGATAGAGTGGAGAGAGAGAGAGATAGAGTGGAGAGAGAGAGAGATAGAGTGGAGAGAGAGAGAGATAGAGTGGAGAGAGAGAGAGATAGAGTGGAGAGAGAGAGAGAGAGATAGAGTGGAGAGAGAGAGAGATAGAGTGGAGAGAGAGAGAGATAGAGTGGAGAGAGAGAGAGATAGAGTGGAGAGAGAGAGAGATAGAGTGGAGAGAGAGAGAGATAGAGTGGAGAGAGAGAGAGATAGAGTGGAGAGAGAGAGAGATAGAGTGGAGAGAGAGAGAGATAGAGTGGAGAGAGAGAGAGATAGAGTGGAGAGAGAGAGAGATAGAGTGGAGAGAGAGAGAGATAGAGTGGAGAGAGAGAGAGATAGAGTGGAGAGAGAGAGAGATAGAGTGGAGAGAGAGAGAGATAGAGTGGAGAGAGAGAGAGATAGAGTGGAGAGAGAGAGAGATAGAGTGGAGAGAGAGAGAGATAGAGTGGAGAGAGAGAGAGATAGAGTGGAGAGAGAGAGAGATAGAGTGGAGAGAGAGAGAGATAGAGTGGAGAGAGAGAGAGATAGAGTGGAGAGAGAGAGAGATAGAGTGGAGAGAGAGAGAGATAGAGTGGAGAGAGAGAGAGATAGAGTGGAGAGAGAGAGAGATAGAGTGGAGAGAGAGAGAGATAGAGTGGAGAGAGAGAGATAGAGTGGAGAGAGAGAGAGAGATAGAGTGGAGAGAGAGAGAGATAGAGTGGAGAGAGAGAGAGATAGAGTGGAGAGAGAGAGAGATAGAGTGGAGAGAGAGAGAGATAGAGTGGAGAGAGAGAGAGATAGAGTGGAGAGAGAGAGAGATAGAGTGGAGAGAGAGAGAGATAGAGTGGAGAGAGAGAGAGATAGAGTGGAGAGAGAGAGAGAGATAGAGTGGAGAGAGAGCGAGATAGAGTGGAGAGCGCGAGATATAGTGGAGAGAGAGAGATACAATGGAAAGATAGATACAGTGGAGAGAGATAGATACAGTGGAGAGAGATAGATACAGTGGAGAGAGATAGATACACTGGAGAGAGATAGATACAGTGGAGAGTGATAGATACAGTGGAGAGAGCGAGATACAGTGGAGAGAGAGCGAGATACAGTGGAGAGAGCGAGATTCAGTGGAGGGAGCGAGATACAGTGGAGAGAGCGAGATACAGTGGAGAGAGCGAGATACAGTGGAGAGGGAGCGAGATACAGTGGAGAGCGCAAGATACAGTGGAAAGAGAGCGAGATATAGTGGAGAGAGAGAGATATATAGTGGAGAGAGAGAGAGGTACAGTGGAGAGAGAGAGAGAGATACAGTGGAGAGAGAGAGTGATACAGTGGAGAGAGAGAGAGATACAGTAGAGAGAGAGAGAGATACAGTGGAGAGAGAGAGAGATACAGTGGAGATATATATATATATATATATATATATATATATATATATATATATATATATATATATATATATACAGTGGAGAGAGAGAGATACAGTGGAGTGAGAGATATATACAGTGGAGAGGGAGCGAGATACAGTGGAGAGCGCAAGATACAGTGGAAAGAAAGCGAGATATAGTGGAGAGAGAGATATATATAGTGGAGAGAGAGAGAGGTACAGTGGAGAGAGAGAGAGATACAGTGGAGAGAGAGATATATATACAGTGGAGAGAGAGAGATACAGTGGAGAGAGAGATATATACAGTGGAGAGAGAGAGATACAGTGGAGAGAGAGAGAGATACAGTGGAGAGTGAGATATACAGTGGAGAGAGAGAGAGAGATACAGTGGAGAGAGAGAGATACAGTGGAGAGAGAGATATACAGTGGAGAGAGAGAGAGATACAGTGGAGAGAGAGAGGGATAGAGTGGAGAGAGAGAGAGAGATAGAGTGGAGAGAGAGAGAGATAGAGTGGAGAGAGAGAGAGATAGAGTGGAGAGAGAGAGAGATAGAGTGGAGAGAGAGAGAGATAGAGTGGAGAGAGAGAGAGATAGAGTGGAGAGAGAGAGAGATAGAGTGGAGAGAGAGAGAGATAGAGTGGAGAGAGAGAGAGATAGAGTGGAGAGAGAGAGAGATAGAGTGGAGAGAGAGAGATAGAGTGGAGAGAGAGAGAGATAGAGTGGAGAGAGAGAGAGATAGAGTGGAGAGAGAGAGAGATTGAGTGGAGAGAGTGAGAGATAGAGTGGTGAGAGAGAGAGATAGAGTGGAGAGAGAGAGAGATAGAGTGGAGAGAGAGAGAGATAGAGTGGAGAGAGAGAGAGATAGAGTGGAGAGAGAGCGAGATACAGTGGAGAGCGCGAGATATAGTGGAGAGAGAGAGATACAATGGAAAGATAGATACAGTGGAGAGAGATAGATACAGTGGAGAGAGATAGATACAGTGGAGAGAGATAGATACAGTGGAGAGAGATAGATACAGTGGAGAGAGATAGATACAGTGGAGAGAGCGAGATACAGTGGAGAGAGAGCGAGATACAGTGGAGAGAGCGAGATACAGTGGAGGGAGCGAGATACAGTGGAGAGAGCGATATACAGTGGAGAGAGCGAGATACAGTGGAGAGGGAGCGAGATACAGAGAGAGAGCGCAAGATACAGTGGAAAGAGAGCGAGATATAGTGGAGAGAGAGATATATATAGTGGAGAGAGAGAGAGGTACAGTGGAGAGAGAGAGAGAGATACAGTGGAGGGAGAGATATACAGTGGAGAGAGAGAGTGATACAGTGGAGAGAGAGAGAGATACAGTAGAGAGAGAGAGATACAGTAGAGAGAGAGAGATACAGTGGAGAGAGAGAGAGAGATACAGTGGAGAGAGAGATATATATACAGTGGAGAGAGAGAGATACAGTGGAGAGAGAGAGAGATATACAGTGGAGAGAGAGAGATACAGTGGAGAGAGAGAGATACAGTGTAGAGAGAGAGATACAGTGGAGAGAGAGATATACAGTGGAGAGAGAGAGAGAGAGATACAGTGGAGAGAGAGAGAGATACAGTGGAGAGAGAGAGATATACAGTGGAGAGAGAGAGAGAGATAGAGTGGAGAGAGAGAGAGATAGAGTGGAGAGAGAGAGAGATAGAGTGGAGAGAGAGAGAGATAGAGTGGAGAGAGAGAGAGATAGAGTGGAGAGAGAGAGATAGAGTGGAGAGAGAGAGAGATAGAGTGGAGAGAGAGAGAGATAGAGTGGAGAGAGAGAGAGATAGAGTGGAGAGAGAGAGAGATAGAGTGGAGAGAGAGAGAGATAGAGTGGAGAGAGAGAGAGATAGAGTGGAGAGAGAGAGAGATAGAGTGGAGAGAGAGAGAGATAGAGTGGAGAGATAGAGAGATAGAGTGGAGAGAGAGAGAGATAGAGTGGAGAGAGAGAGAGATAGAGTGGAGAGAGAGAGAGATAGAGTGGAGAGAGAGAGAGATAGAGTGGAGAGAGAGAGAGATAGAGTGGAGAGAGAGAGAGATAGAGTGGAGAGAGAGAGAGATAGAGTGGAGAGAGAGAGAGATAGAGTGGAGAGAGAGAGAGATAGAGTGGAGAGAGAGAGAGATAGAGTGGAGAGAGAGAGAGATAGAGTGGAGAGAGAGAGAGATAGAGTGGAGAGAGAGAGAGATAGAGTGGAGAGAGAGAGAGATAGAGTGGAGAGAGAGAGAGATAGAGTGGAGAGAGAGAGAGATAGAGTGGAGAGAGAGAGAGATAGAGTGGAGAGAGAGAGAGATAGAGTGGAGAGAGAGAGAGATAGAGTGGAGAGAGAGAGAGATAGAGTGGAGAGAGAGAGAGATAGAGTGGAGAGAGAGAGAGATAGAGTGGAGAGAGAGAGAGATAGAGTGGAGAGAGAGAGAGATAGAGTGGAGAGAGAGAGAGATAGAGTGGAGAGAGAGAGAGATAGAGTGGAGAGAGAGAGAGATAGAGTGGAGAGAGAGAGAGATAGAGTGGAGAGAGAGAGAGATAGAGTGGAGAGAGAGAGAGATAGAGTGGAGAGAGAGAGATAGAGTGGAGAGAGAGAGAGATAGAGTGGAGTGAGAGAGAGAGAGATAGAGTGGAGAGAGAGAGATAGAGTGGAGAGAGAGAGAGATACAGTGGAGAGAGAGAGAGATACAGTGGAGAGAGAGAGAGATACAGTGGAGAGAGAGAGAGATACAGGTGATAGAGAGATAGATACAGTGGAGAGAGACATACAGTGGAGAGAGAGAGAGAGCGATACAGTGGAGAGAGACATACAGTGGAGATAGATAGAGAGATACAGTGGACAGAGAGAGAGAGATACAGTGGAGAGAGAGATACAGTGGAGAGAGAGAGAGAGCGATACAGTGGAGAGAGACATAGAGTGGAGAGAGAGTGCGAGATACAGTGGAGAGAGAGTGAGAGATACAGTTGAGAGAGAGTGCGAGATACAGTGGAGAGAGAGAGAGATACAGTGGCGAGAGAGAAATACAGTGGAGAGAGAGAGAGATACAGTGGAGAGAGAGAGTGCGAGATACAGTGGAGAGTGAGTGCGAGATACAGTGGAGAGTGAGTGCGAGATACAGTGGAGAGAGAGTGAGAGATACAGTTGAGAGAGAGAGAGATACAGTGGCGAGAGAGAGAGAGAGATACAGTGGCGAGAGAGAGAGATACAGTGGCGAGAGAGAGATACAGTGGAGAGAGAGATACAGTGGAGAGAGAGAGAGAGATACAGGGGAGCGAGAGATAGATACAGGGGGTGCGAGAGAGATTGGTACAGGAGAGAGATAGATACAGTGGAGAGAGAGATAGATACAGTGGAGAGAGAGAGGGAGATACAGTGGAGAGAGAGAGAGAGAGAGAGAGATACAGTGGAGAGAGAGAGAGATACAGTGGAGAGAGATAGATAGAGTGGAGAGAGAGAGATAGATATAGTGGAGAGAGAGAGATAGAGTGGAGAGAGAGAGAGAGATAGAGTGGAGAGAAAGAGAGAGATAGAGTGGAGAGAGAGAGAGATAGAGTGGAGAGAGAGAGAGAGATAGAGTGGAGAGAGAGAGAGAGTGGAGAGAGAGAGAGATAGAGTGGAGAGAGAGAGAGATAGAGTGGAGAGAGAGAGAGATAGAGTGGAGAGAGAGAGAGATAGAGTGGAGAGAGAGAGAGATAGAGTGGAGAGAGAGAGAGATAGAGTGGAGAGAGAGAGAGATAGAGTGGAGAGAGAGAGAGATAGAGTGGAGAGAGAGAGAGATAGAGTGGAGAGAGAGAGAGATCGAGTGGAGAGAGAGAGAGATCGAGTGGAGAGAGAGAGAGATAGAGTGGAGAGAGGTAGAGAGATACAGTGGAGAGAGAGAGAGATACAGTGGAGAGAGAGAGAGAGATACAGTGGAGAGAGAGAGAGATACAGTGGAGAGATAGAGAGATACAGTGGAGAGAGAGAGAGAGATACAGGTGATAGAGAGATAGATATAGTGGAGAGAGACATACAGTGGAGAGAGAGAGAGAGCGATACAGTGGAGAGAGACATACAGTGGAGATAGATAGAGAGATACAGTGGACAGAGAGAGAGATACAGTGGAGAGAGAGATACAGTGGAGAGAGAGAGAGAGCGATACAGTGGAGAGAGACATAGAGTGGAGAGAGAGTGCGAGATACAGTGGAGAGAGAGTGAGAGATACAGTTGAGAGAGAGTGCGAGATACAGTGGAGAGAGAGAGATATACAGTGGAGAGAGAGTGCGAGATACAGTGGAGAGTGAGTGCGAGATACAGTGGAGAGAGAGTGAGAGATACAGTTGAGAGAGAGAGATACAGTGGCGAGAGAGAGAGATACAGTGGCGAGAGAGAGAGAGATACAGTGGCGAGAGAGAGAGATACAGTGGCGAGAGAGAGAGATACAGTGGCGAGAGAGATACAGTGGAGAGAGAGAGAGAGATACAGGGGAGAGAGAGATAGATACAGGGGGTGCGAGAGAGATTGGTACAGGAGAGAGATAGATACAGTGGAGAGAGAGATAGATACAGTGGAGAGAGAGAGGGAGATACAGTGGAGAGAGAGAGAGAGAGAGAGAGAGATACAGTGGAGAGAGAGAGAGATACAGTGGAGAGAGATAGATAGAGTGGAGAGAGAGAGATAGATATAGTGGAGAGAGAGAGATAGAGTGGAGAGAGAGAGAGAGATAGAGTGGAGAGAGAGAGAGAGATAGAGTGGAGAGAGAGAGAGAGACAGAGTGGAGAGAGAGAGAGAGATGGAGTGGAGAGAGAGAGAGAGATAGAGTGGAGAGAGAGAGATAGATAGAGTGGAGGGAGAGAGATAGATAGAGTGGAGAGAGAGAGAGAGATACAGTGGAGAGAGAGCGTTACAGTGGAGAGAGAGAGAGAGAGATACAGTGGAGAGAGATACAGTGGAGAGAGATACAGTGGAGAGAGAGGGATACAGTGGAGAGAGAGAGGGGGATACAGTGGAGAGAGAGAAGGATACAGTGGAGAGAGAGAGGGATACAGTGTAGAGAGAGATAGATACAGTGGAGAGAGAGAGATGGATACAGTGGAGAGAGAGAGATAGATACAGTGGAGAGAGAGAGAGAGATAGAGTGGATAGAGAGAGAGAGATACAGTGGAGAGAGAGAGATAGATACAGTGGAGAGAGAGAGATAGATACAGTGGAGAGAGAGAGATAGATACAGTGGAGAGAGAGAGAGAGAGAGCGATACAGTGGAGAGAGAGAGATAGATACAGTGGAGAGAGAGATACAGTGGAGAAAGAGAGAGAAACAGTGGGGAGAGAGAGAAATAGAGTGGAGAGAGAGAGATAGAGTGGAGAGAGAGAGAGAGATAGAGTGGAGAGAGAGTGAGATACAGTGGAGAGAGATACAGTGGAGAGAGGTACAGTGGAGAGAGAGGGATACAGTGGAGAGAGAGAGGGATACAGTGGGGAGAGAGAGGGATAGAGTGGAGAGAGAGATAGATACAGTGGAGAGAGAGAGATAGATACAGTGGAGAGAGAGAGATAGATACAGTGGAGAGAGAGAGATAGATACAGTGGAGAGAGAGAGATAGATACAGTGGAGAGAGAGAGAGATAGATACAGTGGAGAGAGATACAGTGGAGAGAGATACAGTGGAGAGAGAGGGATACAGTGGAGAGAGAGAGAGAGGGATACAGTGGAGAGAGAGAGGGATACAGTGGAGAGAGGGATACAGTGGAGAGAGAGAGGGATACAGTGGAGAGAGAGAGGGATACAGTGGAGAGAGAGAGGGATACAGTGGAGAGAGAGAGGGATACAGTGGAGAGAGATAGGGATACAGTGGGGAGAGAGAGGGATACAGTGGAGAGAGAGATAGATACAGTGGAGAGAGAGAGATAGATACAGTGGAGAGAGAGAGATAGATACAGTGGAGAGAGAGAGATAGATACAGTGGAGAGAGAGAGAGATAGATACAGTGGAGAGAGAGAGATAGATACAGTGGAGATAGATAGATAGATACAGTGGAGAGAGAGAGAGAGATAGATACAGTGGAGAGAGAGAGAGAGATAGATAAAGTGGAGAGAGAGAGATCGATACAGTGTAGAGAGAGAGAGCGATACAGTGGAGAGAGAGAGATAGATACAGTGGAGAGAGAGATACAGTGGAGAAATAGAGAGAAACAGTGGGGAGAGAGAGAGATAGAGTGGAGAGATAGAGAGAGAGAGAGAGAGAGATAGAGTGGAGAGAGAGAGAGAGATACAGTGGAGAGAGAAGGATACAGTGGAGAGAGAGGGATACAGTGGAGAGAGAGAGGGATACAGTGGAGAGAGAGAGAGGGATACAGTGGAGAGAGAGAGAGGGATACAGTGGAGAGAGAGAGAGGGATACAGTGGAGAGAGAGGGAGTGATACAGTGTGGAGAGAGTGATGCATTGTGGAGAGAGTGATACAGTGGAGAGAGTGCGATACAGTGGAGAGAGAGTGCGATACAGTGGAGAGAGAGTGCGATACAGTGGAGAAAGAGTGCGATACAGTGGAGAGAGAGAGATACAGTGGAGAGAGAGAGATACCGTGGAGAGAGAGAGAGAGAGAGAGAGAGAGAGATACAGTGGAGAGAGAGAGATACAGTGGAGAGAGAGGGATACAGTGGAGAGAGAGGGATATAGTGGAGAGAGAGAGAGGGATACAGTGGAGGGAGAATGATACAGTGGAGAGAGAATGATACAGTGGAGAGAGAGTGATACAGTGGAGAGAGAGAGAGTGATACAGTGGAGAGAGAGAGGGGGATACAGTGGAGAGAGAGGGATACAGTGGAGAGAGAGGGATACAGTGGAGAGAGAGGGATACAGTGGAGAGAGAGGGATACAGTGGAGAGAGAGGGATACAGTGGAGAGAGGGGGATACAGTGGAGAGAGAGGGATACAGTGGAGAGAGAGAGGGATACAGTGGAGAGAGAGGGATACAGTAGAGAGAGAGGGAATACAGTGGAGAGAGAGGGATACAGTGGCGAGAGAGAGAGAGATACAGTGGCGAGAGAGAGAGAGATACAGTGGCGAGAGAGAGAGATACAGTGGCGAGAGAGAGAGATACAGTGGCGAGAGAGAGAGATACAGTGGCGAGAGAGAGAGATACAGTGGCGAGAGAGAGAGAGATACAGGGGAGAGAGAGATAGATACAGGGGGTGCGAGAGAGATTGGTACAGGAGAGAGATAGATACAGTGGAGAGAGAGATTGATACAGTGGAGAGAGAGAGATACAGTGGAGAGAGAGAGGGAGATACAGTGGAGAGAGAGAGAGAGAGATGATACAGTGGAGAGAGAGAGAGATGATACAGTGGAGAGAGCGAGATGATACAGTGGAGAGAGAGAGATAGATACAGTGGAGAGAGAGATAGATACAGTGGAGAGAGAGATAGATACAGTGGAGAGAGAGATAGATACAGTGGAGAGAGAGATAGATACAGTGGAGGGAGAGAGAGATACAGTGGAGAGAGAGATAGAGATACAGTGGAGAGAGAGAGAGATACAGTGGAGAGATAGAGATTCAGTGGAGAGAGAGAGATACAGTGGAGAGAGAGAGATACAGTGGAGAGAGAGAGATACAGTGGAGAGAGAGAGAGAGAGATACAGTGGAGAGAGAGAGAGATACAGTGGAGAGAGATAGATACAGTGGAGAGAGATACAAGGGAGGGAGATAGATACGAGAGGGAGAGAGGGATAGATATAGGAGGGGAGTGAGATTTAGATACGGGGGGAGAGATAGATACAGCGGGGGAGAGAGTGATAGATACAGGGGGGGGGGGCGGGGAGAGAGAGAGATAGATACAAGGAGGGGAGAGAGATAGATACAGGGTGGAGAGGGAGATGGAGAGAGAGAGATAGACACGGGGGGAGAGAGAGATAGATACGGGGGGAGAGAGAGATAGATACAAAGGGAGAGAGAGGATAGATACGGGGGGAGAGAGAGATAGATACAAAGGGAGAGAGAGATAGATACAAAGGGAGAGAGAGATAGATACAAAGGGAGAGAGAGATAGATACAGTGGTGGAGAGAGAGATAGATACAGTGGGGGAGAGAGAGATAGATATGGGGAGGAGAGAGAGATAGATAGATACAGGGGAGAGAGAGATAGATAGATACAGGGGAGAGAGAGATAGATAGATACAGGGGAGAGAGAGAGAGATAGATACAGGGGAGAGATAGATAGATACAGGGGAGAGAGAGATATATAGATACAGGGGAGAGAGAGATAGATAGATACAGGGGGAGAGATAAATACGAGGGAGGGAGAGAGAGATAGATAGATACAGGGGGAGAGAGAGGTAGATAGATTCAGGGGGAGAGATAGATAGATACTGTGGTGAGAGAGAGATACAATGGAAAGATAGATACAGTGGAGAGAGATAGATACAGTGGAGAGAGATAGATACAGTGGAGAGAGATAGATACAGTGGAGAGAGATAGATACAGTGGAGAGAGCGAGATACAGTGGAGAGAGAGCGAGATACAGTGGAGAGAGCGAGATACAGT
>NW_027599997.1:0-19436 GCF_964194155.1 Cetorhinus maximus | reverse complement strand
AACATTGTACAAGCGTCAGCGAACATCCCCACTTCTGACCTTATGATGGAAGGAAGGTTATTGATGAAGCAGCTGAAGATGGTTGGGCCTAGGGCACTACCCTGAGGAGCTCCTGCAGTGATGTCCTGGAGCTGAGATGACTGACCTCCAACAATCACAACCATCTTCCTTTGTGCCAGGTATGGCTCCAACCAGCAGAGAGTTTTCTCCCTGATTCCCATTGACTCCGGTTTTGCTAGGGCTCCTTGATGCCACACTCGGTCAAATGCTGCCTTGATGTCAAGGGCAGTCACTCTCACCTCACCTCGGGAGTTCAACTCTTTTGTCCATGTTTGAACTAAGGATGTAATGAGGTCAGGAGCTCAGTGGCCCTGGTGGAACCCAAACTGGACATCAGTGAGCAGGTTATTACTAAGCAAGTGCCACTTGATAGCACTGTTGATGACCCCTTCCATTAGTTTACTAATGATCGACAGTAGACTGATGGGCGGTAATTGGCCGGATTGGATTTGTCCTGCTTTTTGTGTACAGGACATACCTGGGCAATTTTCCACTTAGCCGGGTAGATGCCACTGTTTTAGCTGTACTGGAACAGTTTGGTTTGGGGTGCAGCAAGTTCTGGAGCACAAGTCTTCAGTATTATTGCCGGAATATTGTCAGGGCCCGTAGCCTTTGCAGTATCCATTGCCTTCAGCCATTTCTTGATATGACATGGAGTGACTCAAATTGGGTGGAGACTGGCAGCTGTGATGCTGCGGACCTCCAGAGGAAGCCGAGATAGATCATCCACTCGGCACTTCTGGCAGAGGATTGTTGCAAATGCTTCAGCCTTATCTTTTGCACTGATGTGCTGGGCTCCTCCATCATTGAGGATGGGGATATTTGTGGAGTCAGTGAGTTGTTTAATTGTCTACCACCATTCACGACTGGATGTGGCAGGACTGCAGAGCTTAGATCTAAACCGCTGGTTGTGGAATCGCTCAGCTCTGTCTATCACTTGCTGCTTATGCTATTTGGCACGCATGTGCTCCTGTGTTATAGCTTCACCAGGTTGACAGCTTATGTTTAAATATGCCTGGTGCTGCTCCTGGCATGCCCTCCTGCACTCTTCATTGAACCAGGGTTGATCCCCTGGCTTGATGGTAATGGTAGAGTGGGGGATATGCCGGGCCATGAGGTTACAGATTGTGTTCGAGTACAATTCTGCTGCTGCTGAAGCCCCACAGCGCCTCATGAATGCTCAGTCTTGAGTTGCTAAATCTGTTCAAAATCTATCCCATTTAGCACGGTGATAGTGCCACACAACACGATGGAGGATATCCTCAACGTGAAGGCGGGACTTCGTCTCCACACTGACCGTGCAGTGGTCATTCCTACCAATACTGTCATGGACAGATGCATCCACTGCAGGCAGTTTGATGAGGATGAGGTCAAATATGTTTTTCCCTCACCACCTGCTGCAGGCCCAGTCTAGCAGCTATGTCCTTTAGGACTCAGCCAGCTTGGTCAGTAGCGGTGCTCTTGGTGATGGACTTTGAAGTTTGAATACATTTTGCGCCCTTGTCACCCTCAGTGCTTCCTCCAAATGATGTTCAACATGGAGGAGCACTGATTCATCAGCCGAGGGAAGGTGGTATGTGGTAATCATCAGGAGGTTTCATTGTCCATGTTTGACCTGATGCCATGAGACTTCATAGAGTCGATGTTGAGGACTCCCAGGGCAACTTCCTCCTGACTGTATACCACTGTGCTGCCACCTCTGCTGGGTATGTCCTGTCCTACTGGCAGGACAGGACATACCCAGGGATGGTGATGGCGGAGTCTGGGACATTAACTGTAAGGTATGATTCCATGAGAATGACTATGTCAGGCTGTTGCTTGTCTAGTCCGTGAGAGACAGCTCTCCCAATTTTAGCACTATCCCCCAGATATGAGTACGGAAGACTTTGCTGGATTGACAGGGCCGTGATGGCCGTTGTTGTTTCCGGTGCCTAGGTCGATGCCGGGTGGTCCGTCCGGTTTCATTCCTTTTTTGAGTCTTTGTAGCGGTTTGATACAACTGAGTGGCTTGCTAGGCCATTTCAGAGGGCATTTAAGAGTCAACCACATTGCTGATGTCCATGACATCTCTGGCAATCTCTCCTTTGTCTCCAACTACCACTGACCTCCTATCCAGCTTCACCTGCTCCACCCCCCCTTAAACAGTATAAATTTCATTACATTTTTACTTCTCTTTAGCTCTGAAGAGTCATAAGGGCTTGAAACTTTAATTGTTTTTCTCTCCACAGACAGTGTTAGACCTGCTGAGATTTTCCAGCATTTTCTGTTTTTGTTTCAGATTTCCAGCGTTCGCAGTGTTTTGCTTTTATCTTAGGGAAGAGTGCATCTCTGTTCATAGGTTCCTGATATTTTGGACATGAGCAACTCTCAGGTACACAAACTGTCAAAAATCTGTCTTGACAACTGAGTGACTCATGGTTACATTTCCAGTGCCTTTTGCCAGAGAGATGTCTTGCTGTTTTAACTGAATTAAGAAGAAAAAACAGCCACGGGAGTTTAACTAATGAAGATGCCCCAATAATTCAGGGAAATCCCTAGCCTCCCCATTCCCACACCGTGCCCAGGACTGTCCAAAGATTATAAAGAAGGTAAATGAGATACAGTTAGCACACTGACCAGAAACTGCACTGAACTAGCCACAGAAACGCTGTGGCTACAAGAGCAAGTCAGATGCTAGGAATCTTGCAACGAGTAACACACCTCCTGACGCCCCAAAGCCTGTCCACCATCTACAAGGCACAAGTCAGGAATGTGCTGTAATACTCCCCACTTGCCTGGATGAGTGCAGCTCCAACAACACTCATGAAGCTTGACACCATCCAGGACAAAGCAACCCGCTTGATTGGCACCATATCCACAAACATTCACTCCCCCCACCACCGACACACAGTAGCAGCAGTGTGTACCATCTACAAGATGCACTGCAGGAATTCACCAAGGCTCCTTAGGCAGCACCTTCCAAACCCACAACCATCTAGAAGGACAAGGGCAGCAGATAGATGGGAACACCACCACCTGGAAGTTCCCCTCCAAGTCACTCACCACCCTGACTTGTAAATATATCGCTGTTCCTTCACTGTCACAGGGTCAAAATCCTGGAACTCTCTCCCTAACAGAACCGTGGGTGCACCTACACCACAGGGACTGCAGCGGTACATGGAGGCAGCTCACCACCACCTTCTCAAGGGCAACTAGGGATGGACAATAAATGCTGGCCCAGCCAGCGAAGCCCACATCCCGTGGGTGAATAAAAAAAAAGGTTGACCACCCTCTGAGTGAAGAAATTTTTCCTTATCTCAGTCCTAAATCACCTGCTCTGTATCCTGAGACTGTGGCTCCTGGTTCTAGGCTCCC
Source organism: Cetorhinus maximus (assembly GCF_964194155.1). Lineage (NCBI taxonomy): Eukaryota > Metazoa > Chordata > Chondrichthyes > Lamniformes > Cetorhinidae > Cetorhinus > Cetorhinus maximus. The sequence continues at coordinate 16,022 of NW_027599997.1, read as the reverse complement.
CAACCAGGGGAAACATCCTCCCTGCATTCAATCTGTCTAGTCCTATTAGAATTTTATATGTTTCAATCAGGTCCCCTCCGTGGAACTCTTCCCCAGAAAGGGAGAGACACAAAATCATTAAATACTTTTAAGGCAGAGGTAGATTCATTCCCTTGTTAAATCGAGAAGTGGGGGAGACAGCAAGGTAGTGGCAATGTCACTCGACTAGTAATCCTGAGGGCCAGGCTAATGCTCTGGAGACATGGGTTCAAATCCCACCATGGAAGCTGGTGGAATTTAAATTCAATTAATAAATCTGGAATTGAAAGCTAGTCTCAGTAACGGTGACCATGAAACTATCGATTATCGTAAAAACCCATTGATTCACTAGTGCCCTTTAGGGAAGGAAATCTGCCGTCCTTACCCGGTCTGGCCTACATTTGACTCCAGACCCATGGCAATGTTGTTGACTCTTAACTGCCCTCTGAAATGGCCCAGCAAGCCACTCGGTTCAAGGGCAATTAGGGATGGAGCAACAAATGCTGGCCTTGTCAGAGACACCCACATCCCATGAAATGAAGAAATAAAGAATCAATGGTTAGGGGAGACTGGCAGGATAGTGGTGTTGAGGCCACAATCAGATCAGCTATGTTGTTGTTGAATGGCGGAGCAAGCTTGAGGGGTCGAATAGCCTACTCCTGCTCCTAATTTGTTTGTTTGTATCTTAAGTGATGGACCTAGGTGATCTTTACGATGGAAGTTGACATGGCGTCAGAAGCATGACTTGGTGCCAAGTTCATAAACAGGCTTGGCAAGGCCTGGGGGCCGGGGGGGGGGGGGGGGGGGGGGGGGGGGGGGAGAGAGAGAGAAAGAGAGAGAGAGAGAGAGAGAGAGAGAGAGAGAGAGAGGAGGGGCTCAGTAACAATAAATACAGGCTCCTGTGATCATGAACTCAACAAACGCTGGCTAGCATCTCAAAACCTCTCTGTCGATACCTGCGCTGACTTATCCAAAGGTCCTGATGGGCGACTGCTCACCTCTCTGGCCCGTGCAACGCTTCTTCAGTGCGCTAAAGCTTCAAGCTGCTGTAATGACCAATTCTCAATAAAGAAAACGAGGTTAGTGGGCAAGTCTGCACCAGTGGAAGCTTGCCTTCTAAAGCAGTCTTGCTCTGTTTGGCTGGCCGAGGCTATTATTACAAGACGAGTCCACAGTGCATTGCACCACCTTCTACCACAGGGGCTGCAATGCAGGTGGGGCTGGGAAATTCTCTTCTGGCTTCTTTCCCAATTCAGACACAATGCTTACACATATTGCAGGCGACAAGCTCGAATGAAAGGTCCCACCCAAAACATTAGTCCACATTTCTCGCCAACTCAGCATTTCTAGGCTTTACACTGCAGTCTCCAGTCTTTTATGAATTTTTGTTTCTTTTTGTCTCCCACATTCAAGAGAAGGTCCCTGCGTCTGACTTTCAGGAGGAAAGCCTTTTAGTCAACTTACCATCTGTGCAATCCCCCGGTTGGTGAGAATGTAGCGAGCGTGGATCAGTCCGTACAGCATCTCGGCAGCCTGCTCAATCAGGTCACTCTGGTTTGGATTGTCCTCCAGCTCCTCATCTGGTAACAGGAACATTGAAATGTCAGAGAAGGTCACATTAACACACTACCTCTCCAAAGCAAACAGTTCTCCCACCAGCATGTTTTCAGTGAACTAGTGCAGGGGGTACAAAAAAAGTTTCATATTGTGCCCACCTGATTTTAACAAACGTTAGTTCTCGAAATAGAGTTAAAAATCTTTAGCCTGTCAGTAACAAATAGCCCCATAAGGAAAGCCTGAACAGGGTGAGGCATTTTCCCACCAGAAAAGAGAAGGGATATTATCTGATTGAGGTCCTTACAATTAACAAAGGATTTCACAGGGTAGAGAGAGATATTTCAACCTGTGCAGGAAACCAAAACTCTGGGGCTGTCATGTAAGCTAGTCACAAATAAATCCAATAGGGATTTCAAGAATTCACCCAGAGTGTGAAAAGGGGCGGCTGAGGTGGTGAACAGCACATGTTACAATCCCGTTAGCCAGTTGGTGAAAGAAGAAACCAAAGCCAGTCTTTACTTGGAATAGATTTATTCATGGAGCGAAATATTACAGGTATATATCTCCTGACTCCACTCTACCCCTGCACAAGTCTCTCTTTATATGTGCTCAAGTGACCAATCAATGCCCTCCACCCGTTTGTCATTAATTAACCTCAACTGATACAATTAACAGCACAGACACATTTATGGCAAAGCTGGATAAACAAAAGGGAGAAGGAAATAGAAATAGGGTGAGAGGAGACGACTCATGGGAAGCGTATGCACAGGCATGGGACCAGTTGAGCTGAATGGCCCGTTTCTGTGCTATAAAATCCTATGAACCGAGAGAGATATCTCAATGGGATGGTTAAGATTCAGTCCTTCCAAATTCAAGGTATGTCTGGAGAGAACATTCAGAGCTGCACACCAAGGTCAGATGAACTGGTTGGTCACCAATGGAATTAGAAGCCATGCACAAGTAGTATATTGTGCACTGAAGTATGCTGCTTAAGGCAGAGAATGTTTGCTGTATATACTGCCACAAAAACAATAAGTGAGCTGTGGATTCAGGGGATACTCAAATATTCTACTCACTCAAAACGTTCTTGGAACACTTGGTAGTTTTGTAACCTCAGTTGAGTCTTCACTCAAAGCTTAGTCACATATGCATGTTACTTCCTTAAAGTGCAATTTGCTGTGGATTTTCATGCACATTAGGTTTTTCAGGAGGTTTTTAAAGCATCTAGGGCAACACCAGCTGCTGGAACACAGACATGGGCTGCGTATGAATATTAGGATTTCTTTTTTTATCCATTCATTATGGCAAGCCCAGCATCCTATGCCCATCCCTAATTGCCTTTTAAGTGGTGAACCACTTTCTTGAACCACTGCAGTCCATGTGGTGCAGGTGCACCTACAGCGCTGTTAGGTGTGGGGGCAGTTCCAGGATTTTGACCCAACTACAGTGAAGGAACAGTGATATATTTCCAAGTCAGGGTGGTGAGTGACTTGGAGGGGAACTTCCAAGTGGTGGTGTTCCCATGTGTCTGTTGCTCTGCCCTTCTAAGTGCTAGAGGTCACGAGTCTGCCAACTGTTTGATGCTGATCATACCCTTGGCCTGTGGGCAAAGGGGCCTTGGTGAGTTGCAGCAGTGCAGGTACATACCGCTGCCACTGTGTGTCGGTGGTGGAGGGAGCGAATGTTTAAAGGTGGTGGATGGAATTCTGATCCAGCGGGGCTGCTTTGTCCTGGATGGTGTCAAGCTTCTTGAGTGTTGTTGGAGCTGCACCCATGCAGGCAAGTGGGAAGTATTCTATCACATTCCTGACTTGTGCCTTGTAGATGGCGAGCAGGCTGTGGGGAGTCCAGAAGTCAGTAACCCTCTGCAGGATTCCCAGCCTCTGGCCTGCTCGTGTAGCCACAGTATTTATATGGCTAGTCCAGTTCAGTTTCTGGTCAATGGTAACCCGCCCCCCTCAGGGTGTTGACAGAGGGCAAGGAGCTCAGTCTCACAGCACTCGCCTCAACGTCAGAAGTTCAAGTCCACACTCCAGAGGCCTGAGCACAAAGTCCAGACAGACACTCCGGCTTTCAAAGGCGCCATCGTTAGGTTGAGATGTTAGCGCTGACACAGCCTGGGTTTTCTCAGGTGGAGGCAGCCCGGTGTCCAGGTCAACATTTAATCCTAAACCAACTACTGACGAGAAACGGAATATTGGGACGTATTGCTGTTTGGCGGGAGCTCCCTGTGCACCAACTGTTTGCTTCGTTTCCTACATTCAAACTGTGCCCATGTTTCAAGAAAGTGTTTCATTGGATGTGAAGCATTCTTGGATGTCCTGGGATCACAAAAAGCACTGCTAAATGCGAGTCCTTTCTTTATTCCTTTTTTAAAAGGTATTCTTTTCATGAGATGTGGATGTTGTTGGCAAGACCAACATTCATTGCCCGTCCCTAATTGCCTGGAAGAAGATGGTGGTGTAAAGGTAATGTGACTGGACTAGTAATCCAGGGACCCAGGCTAATGCTCTGTGGACAGGGGTGGGGGGTCAAAACCCACCACAGCAGCTGGTGGAATTTAAGTTCCATTAATAAATCTAGAATCGAAAGCTAGTCTCAGTGATGGCGACCATGAAACTATCACCGATTGTCATAAAAACCCTTCTGTTTCGCTAATGTCTTTCAGGGAAGGAAATCTGGCCTACATGTGACTCCAGGCCCACAGCAATGTGGTTGACTCTTAACTGCCCCCTGAAATGGCCGAGCAAGCCACTCAGTTCAAGGGCAATTAGGGATGGGCAACAAATGCTGGCCTTGCCAGCGATGCCCACATCCCTTGAAAGAATAAGGAAAAATTGCCTGTTAAAGGACATTAGTGAACCAGGTGGGTTTTTACAACCATCAATGATAGTTTTACAGTCACCCCGACTGAGACTAGCTTTATATTCCAGATGTTATTAATTGAATTTAAATTCCACCAGGTTGTGATGGGATTTTAACCCGTGTCCCAAGCCTGGGTCTCTGGATTACAAGGCCAATGGGACATTACCATGATCTCCTCACATCACTGGCTTCCTGGAGAAGTAAGTGTCGGGAACTGCCAAGCAAACGCCAGCTGCTTGTCCACAGGACTGAGGGTATGATCTGCATCTCGTGCCCTGGCACTGCTTCCAGTTTCCCCACAAGGCACAGAGGGCACTAAATGAGCTGAGCTGTGAGAGCACACTGGGCTGAAATATTGTTTTTAAGTCAGCAGAGCACAGGCCAGGTGGCAGTGACAGCAGCATGAAAAAACATCAAACCACACAGCGAAAGGAAATACTGGCTGATCTAATCAGACTAATGAGACAATGTTGGCAGACATTGGCATCGGGGGCTCGAGCTAGGGGGAAAAAAAGACTTGCGGTCAAACAGCTGATGAGCACGCCTGTTTTTCACCTTTGGGAAATGGGTTCAATTCAGGTCCAGACTGGTGAATATTCATTCTGTGCCCTCACTACATGGGGCTGAAGGAAATTCGTTCAGACAGTTTCAATCCTATTCCAAGTGGGCACAGGTCCACAGCACAGAGCCGCACTTAGCTCCATTCCAAGCTGGTGATCTCATGCAGAGGCACGGCAGTCTGGAAAATTGAATATTACAGTGGAAATGGAAGAATGTTACATTGGTACAAGTAGGTACTCTCTGGGTGTTTGGAGCTCACACTGCAGCAAACTGCACCACCTTCTGGTAGAAGAACTGTACTTTAAGCGAGAATTTGTTCCTCAAAAGCACCCAGCTTAATAGAGCAACTCGGTAAACATTCCCCGCGTACAGCACACTTTCCAGATTTTTGAACAGGGTCCCACCCAAACCATTAAAGCAGCTGTTTTCTGACTCTGCCGGGTGTGCTTATTGCTGGGCACTTGGGAAAGAGTGAAATCCCTTCCCAGCGTTTCAATGGGCTTGCCTTCTACATCTAGTCAACTATGTTCCTTAGGCCCAACTCCACTGAAGCTGGGAACGTAGTCAAAGGAATTCCATCATTGCCTCTCTTCGGCCAGCAGACAGGGCTTTGCCCCGTCTCTGAACAATACTATGCAGCATAGAGACAGCTACAGCTGGAGCAGCAGCAGCAGCCTGCACCAGCTGAGAGGGGAGGGACCACAGGGACAGGGACAGCGCAGCTGGGGTGCAAGTGACCATGGGGGACTATTCCTACCATCACAGTACCGACATCGAGACAACACGAACGCCAGCTTTACAACGTACCTGGCTCGAGGTCAAGAATCATATCCAACGCTTGACGATAATGAGGCACCTGCTCATTCAGTCCTGTCAGATTGAACTTGTCCTGAATATAATCTTCATCAACCTAGATTAGAGAAACAGAGGGGTAAACAGACAGTACTGCCAGGGTAGGAGGTTGGAAATGGCTATACACTACTAAATAAATAATCCAAGGCCAACTAAACATGCCACCCCAATAACTGAATCAACCTATACACTGGCGAAACACAAGAATAAGCCGAGACCTGGTGTGGGGAGAGGGGGGAATGGCGCGGCCATCTATAAGCTGCAGGAGACAAATAAGTGCATTGACTTAACCACAGGGCAAACAATGCCACTCACCCCAGATGATTAAAGTGAGTCCCACAAGATTCACATTGTCTGATTAGTGAACAATTAAACCCCCTCGGTACTCGCTACCAGCGAGCTGGAGCTTTTAGACGTTCAGACTGGCAAGGGCAACTCAAGGTGGGCAAACCAGGCTGGCTTCAAAGGAAAATGCAAGGTGCCTGAAGTGAAGCTCAAGATTACAAAACAGAGTTAACAATAAACTCGGCAAATCGGGCCTGCCCGGATGTGGGGTGGGGAGGGTGTTTTGACTTGTTGGGTGAATTAAGCAGCCCACGGCTTTTTGTTCTGGATGTCCTGTGGCAAATAAGCTCAAAGGAAAAATAAATCTGCTTTTGCAGTTCAAGTGTCAGTTTGGAACATAGAATCAGGATTCGGCCTTTCAGCTTCCTTGAGCCTGTTCCGTTTGACTGTAACTCTATCCACCTTGGTTTGGTAACCTTTAATGCCCTTGCCTTACCAAAAAAAAAACACAATTCAAAATGTTTTAATCGGCTCCCAACCTCTACAGCTTTTTGAGGAGAGAGTTCCCCAGGTTTCCACATCCTGTGTGTGAAGCAGTGCTTCCTGATATCACCCTTGAATGGTCTTGCTTTAATTTTAAGATTTTGCACCTGCTTCCCCCAGTCCCCACCACTGGCCAGAGGAATGTAATCACCATTATCTAACCCCTTCAATCATCTCAGATCATGCATAAATCTCATTGTCAAGGAAATATAAGCCTAGTCTATGTAACCAGTCCTCCTAATTTAACCTTTTTAGCCCAGGCCACCTCCCTATGCCAATTTGAGCAAAATTGTGCACATCTGTATCAAGTCATTTGCCTACAGCCCCAAATTCAAGAGATGGAGCATCAGACCATAATAGTAGACCATGAGCCATTCAATACGATCATGGCTCATCTGTCTCAACTCCACTTTCTGACCTGCTCCCCTTCAGTTCTCGAGATCAATAACCTGCCTCTCCCAGTCTTGGATATATTCAACGATGGAGCATCGACAACCCTTTGGGATAGAGAATTTCTAAGATTCACAACCCTTTGAGTGAAGAAATTTCTCCTCATCTCAGTCCTGAATGATCGGCCCCTTACCCTTAGACCAGGGGTGGGGAACCTTTTTCTTACCAAGGGCCACTCACACGTGAATAAAGTTAGTTGCAGGCCACACACACACACACAAAAACCAACTTAATTTATTTTTAAGAGAGAGAGAATACAGAAACATTCAACTCACCCACTGCTTTAATGCGATGGCTGAGTTTGCTTTTCCTTAATAAGTAGCACAGCTTCTGTGTCTCAATCACAACCCTCCTGAAATTCAGCTCAACTTTTTGCTCACTTTCCTTTCCCATTCTCTGCCTCTCTCCCTCCTTTCTCATTCTGTCTCAATCCCAAACCAGCCTAGATTTTGAAATCTCCCCATGGACTGGATGAAAAAGTGCAATGGGCCGGGAGTTCCCCACCCTTGACTGTGCCCCGTGTTTTAGATTCCCTGGCCACCAGCAGAAACCATCTCTCAGTGGCCACCCTATCAAGCCCTTTCAGAATCTATGTTTCAATGAGGTCATCTCTCATTCTTCTAAACTCCAGAGAATATAAACCCAATTTACTCATCAGCCTCTCATCTTTTCATCCCAGGGACCAATTTAATGAACCTTCATCCCCAAGGCAATTATATCCTTTCTTAGATATGGAGATCAAAACTGCACACAGTATTCGAGGTATAGTTTCACCAGAATCCTATACAATTGTTACAGGATTTACTTATTCTTGTACTGACAAGTGGCAAGTAACATTCGCGTAACACAAGTGTCAGGCAATAACCATCTCCAAGGAGAGAGAATCTAACCATCGCCCGTTGATGTTCAATGGCATTACCATCACTGAATCCTCCACTATCAACATCCTGGGGGTTATCATTGACCAGAAGCTGAACTGGACTGGCCATATAAATACTGTGGCCACAAGAGCAGGTCAGAGGCTGGGAATCCTGCGATGAGAAACTCACCTCCTGACTCCCCAAAGCCTGTCCACCATCTACAAGGCACAAGTCAGGAGTGTGATGGAATATTCCCCACTTGCCTGGATGAGTGCAGCTCCCACAGTACTCAGAAGTTTGACACCGTCCAGGACAAAGCAGCCCACTTGACTGGCACCACATCCACAAACATTCACTCCCTCCACCACCGACACACAGTAGCAGCAGTGTGTACCATCTACAAGATGCACTGCAGGAATTCATCAACTTCCAAACCCACAACCACTACCATCTAGAAGGACAAGGGCAGCAGATGGATGGGAACACCACCACCTGGAAGTTCCCTCCAAGTCATTTACCATCCTGACTTGGAAATATATCACCGTTGCTGGGTCAAAATCCTGGAACTCGCTCTCTAACAGCACTGTGGGCGTACCCACACCACACAGGCTGCAGCAGTTCAAGGAGGCAGCTCACCACCACCTTCTCAAGGGCAACTAGGGATGGACAATAAATGCTGGCCCAGCCAGCGAAGCCCACACCCCATGAAAGAATAAATAAATACAGGGATCGGCAGTTTAAGTGCAGCACACCAGAACTGTATGATAGGTGAACAGCCCTGTTCTGCATTATATCCAGTTTATCCTTCAATGATCAGGACAAACTGATCATGTGGCGTGACTGTAAAATCAAAATGTGGAAAACCACAGTGCAGCAAATGGAGACAACCTCACATGTAGGCTACTGCCAAGCAGGTGCAATGATTCAAAATTATCTGGGCAGTCCTGAAGGGAAAGTACTAACAGGCCATTCAGCCCATTAAGTCTGTTCCACCATTCTGTTTGATCATGGTGGACCTGTAACTTGACCCCAACTACACATCTTGGCTCCATAACTCTTAATGCAATTGCCTAACCAAAACCTATCCATCTCAGTTTTGAAATTTTCAATTCACCCCCATCCTCAGCAGCTTTTGCAGGGGGGGGGGGGCAGGGAGAGAGAATGTTCCAGGCTCCCTTGAACCTGTGTGTGAAGTGATTCTGAAATCACCCCTCAACAGCCTAGCTATCTTTTTAAGGTTATGCTCCCTTGTTCCTTTCCACCAGAGAAATAATTTCTCTCTCTGTCATGTAAAATTCTTCAATCATCTTATATGCATAGTTGCTTGATAATGGAGAACTTGAGAGTTGCTGAAAAAAAATACTTTCGCCAAAGTTTATCATCTTGTACTCATCAGGACAGTTCGCAAGAATACCAAATGTAAAGGGAACAACAATTTATACTGTGTGAGAAGAGTGCAGATTGGTTGGCAAGTGGAGTCTGATTGATAGAGGCGTTGCCATGGAGAATGCACCAGTTAATGGTGACTGACAGTTAACTGCCAAGCACTGTTTGAAATTTAGACCAGGCAGCTTGATTGCTCAGTCAAAGCCATTTGCTGGTTCATTCCTCAGGGCAATGCAGTTATTTATTTTGTTTAGTTGAAACAGGCGCAATGTGTCTGTCCCTTTTTTCAAGCAATACATCTTACACACCTCAATTAGGTCACCCTGTAATCTCCCATGTTCAATGGAATAGAAAAGAGGAGAGAACACAGCATTCCCTCACCTCTCAGGAATGCAATCAGCTCCAAGCGAATGCAATGCAGGTATGATTTCAAAACAGCACTTTCATATGTCAAGACTGACTCATGCAGTCAAGAATCACAAGAAAACCTTTACGTTCTCAGTTTGCTTGTGAGCAACGTCCCCATTACTCCTCCAGAATTTAGCAGATACAGTGGTGTAGTGGCTATGATACTGGACTATGTGACACAGGGTGCAGACCTGGGAGATGGTGAACTGGTTGAAATGATACAAGAGACAATGATAGCACGGGCGAGCGAAATTAAACAACAGAGGCCGAGAGGTCAAACCCCACCACGGAAAGTCACGAAACCGAATTTAATAAACCTGGTCACCTGTGGCTGCCGGGGAAAAGAGGACTTTCTCAGCGCAGCACCACACAATACATCTGTTCAACAGTGCTAGAATAGCAACATGATAATGGCTGGCATTGTATTGCACGGTTGAGTTACATTTAGGATATTTACAATTCCCCACTAGCTTTCCAATGCAAATGAACATGTATAGTTCTGTGGACTGAAGTGGCTGCCCCAACAATAACTGGAACATTTGGATGAGTTCAGGCCCCATGAGGAACAGGAAAAGTCCATGGCTCTTGGATAGCTAGTTAACCGCACTGGGCTAACAAAGCTAGCACTCGCTCAGACACTCACCTCGCAGAAGAACTCGTTGCCACGCAGTCCACAGAACCAGGAAATCCACGACACTTCCTCCGAGCTGCTCATCTTCGTATCCTCTGAAAGAGGGAGGAGGAGAGTTAGTGAGTGACCAGCAAAACCAAAGCCCCTCGTAGCACCCACACTCACCCACTGATAACAGCCTGCCTCTATTTCTCCATTTAATATTAGTGCCTGTTACATCCCACTCATCCTCAGCACTGTACATTTTGGCCTCAAACTGCACTCCATTGTTCCCCCCCTCTCTGCCTCAAGTGGCCCTTCTGCACACATCAGCCTACACGCCAAATCGTCTATTCTCCTCATGAAAGGCATCACAGTCAAGTCCAATCTCATCCGCTTGCACATTCACACACTCTCTCAGGATCGATGGAATAAGTCAGAGCACGAACTGACTGACTTTTCCACTCCCCATCCTGGGAGCACTGCAAGCATATTACACAACCACTCCTGTTTCCCCAGCTTGCATCAATGAGCTCATTACAGGTATCAGTCCCAGCAGCACAGTTTATCATAGCCCACAGCAGCAGCAACCCTTTAATCATCTCCTTTTGGGGTTTCCAGTGTGTTTTCGGAGCCATATTATAAAGCGACAACACAATGCTTCCCAGCCATTTCCCTCAAGCCACCAGTGAAAGATGTGCACAAGAATTCAAAGCATTAGCCTCATCTCAGAACGTGACATCAGAGGAGCTATGGACCAGTCTTGGCCATGTAGAAAAAGCTACACAAATCAGGGCATTGAAATGTCTAGGGTTTTTTTTAAAAATAGAGGACTTAACAGAGAACTTGCTTCCCCCAGTTGGAGAATCTAGAACATGCGATCATGGTCTCAGGATAACGCATCAATCTTTTAAGACCAAGGTGAGGAGAGATTCTCAGAGGGTTGTGAACCTTTGGAATTCTCCACCCCAGAGGGTTATGGAAGCTCCATCGTTGAATATATTGAAGCCCGAGATGGATAGCTTTTTTGTCACCAGAAATGGAGGGATGGAGGAATAGAGCAGGTATGTGGAGCCGTGGCACATCAGCCCTGATTGTACTGAGGAGTGGAGCAGGTTCGAGGGGCCGTATGGCCTACTCCTGCTCCTATTTCTGATGCTTTCTGGAAGAGATAGAGTAAAAGCATCTCCACTAACCTGACCAGCAGTGTGAGGCACAAGCAAGCCCTAACAGTACAAAATTACTGGCATTGATCACAATCCTCTGCATCAAGGTAAAGCCAAATTACTGAAGGTGGAACTTCTGAAAGTATACGATAAAACAACAACAGGTACGTGGAGGATAAGCAGAGTACAAAGGCCAATTCCACATGGCTGTGTCTAGGGGTTATCAGGCGAATGAAATTTGAATGGGAGAAGTAATTGGAATTGCCCAATAAATATTGCGAATAGCAGATATCTCCGTATCTCGTGTGTTGCAGTCACACTGTCCCTACAGAAATGCTGACGAGGGACAGACAAACATGCAAATTGCCCCAGCAACCTCAAAAAGGCGCACCTTGGAATGGGTACAGACACACAAACAGGTAAATCTGCAACAATGCTTTGCAAGTTGGTGTAGTGGGAAGATGGTGGGAGGTCAGATTTAAAGGCCTTCCCAACCATGGTGACTTTACGAATGGGCCAGCAGACGAGATGTGCGCCGACCTTCATGGTGGCTGAACAGTATGGTCATAGCAGGAAACCAGCGGGAACTGTACTGCTGCCAGGCACTTTGAGCAGCAGCCCTGAGCAGAGAGACAGAGAGAGACCAGGCTAACAGACAGCTACACAATCAGATGCACTCGGTAACAAAGGGCAGCTATCGTGGCGCAATTATATACAACATTCCCTTTAAAAACCACAGCAACTGAAAATCTGCCAATTTGTTCAGTGTCCAGCTACCAGTTGCTGACCGGTTAAAGATTTTTTTTTTATATAAAGAAAGCAAATTTCATTTTCCAATGCCTGAAGTTAAATGACCTCCATCAGCCAATTGCACAGCTCAAGACCATAAGAACATAAGAAATAGGAAGAGAGGACCATTCGGCCCCTCGAGCTCGCTCCACCATTCAATAAAATCATGGCTGATGATCTTATGTTTCGATTCCCACATTCCCCTCTAACCCTGATAACCTTTGATCCCCTTGCCTAACAAGAATCCATCTACATCTGCCGAAAAAATATTCAATGGCCCCCGGCTCCACAGAGAATTCCAAAGTCGCACAACCCTCAAAAAAAAAATTCCCATCTCTGTCCTAAAAGGGCGACCTCTAATTTTAAAACAGTGCCCCCCCCCCCCTGGTTTTGGACTCACCCACAAGAGGAAACATCCTTTCCACATCCATCTTGTCAAGGCCATTCAGGACCTTGTATACTTCAATCAAATCACCCCTCGTTCTTCTAAGCTCCAGTGGAAACAAGCCCAGTCTGCCCAACCTTTCCTCATAAGACAACCCACTCATTCCAGGTATCAATCTAGTAAACCTCCTTTGAACCATTTACATCCTTCCTTAAATAAGGAGACCAAAACTGCGCGCAGTATTATTCCAAGTCAATGCAGCGATCAACAAGAAATGTCATGGTGACATTTTCAAAGAAATACTGTCAATCAGTACAGTGCTCAGACTCTTCAGTTACTTAGCCTACAACTGGCAGGGAAGCAACACAAACTCAACAGAGGCAGCCATTCAACCCCTCGAACCTGCTTCACCATTCAGTTAGATTATGGCTGATGTGTATCTGAATTCCATCAACCCATTTTGGTTCTGTAATACTTAAGGTTCTTGCCAAACCAAAAAAAAAATCTCAGTCTCGGTTTTGAAATTTTCAGTGGACAGCAGCCACCCCCCCCCCGCCCCCCCAAACAGCTTTTTGGGAGCAGTTCCTCCGGGTAGCGAGTGTCCTAGGGCCCAACAAGTTTCAGGTGGTTGGTCAGTACCCCATCCACCATCTTAACCATTCATTCCCTCCACCACCAATGCACAGTGGAAGCAATGGATACCATCTACAAGATGCACTGCAGGAGCTTACCCAGGGACCTTCAACAGCATCTTCAAAGCCCACGATCTCAACCATCTAGAAGGACAAGGGCAGCAGACACATGGGAACACCAACACCTGGAAGTTCCTCTCCACGTCACTTACCATCCTGACTTGGAAATATATCGCTGTCCCTTCACTGTCATTGGGTCAAAATCCTGGAACTCCCTCCCTAACAGCGCTGTGGGTGTACCTACACCACATGGACTGCAGCGGTTCAAGAAGGCAGCTCACCACCACCTTCAAGGGGCAATTAGGGATGGGCAATAAATGCTGGCCCAGCCAGCGACGTCCACATCCCGTGAATTAATAAAACAAAACAAGCATTAGGAGATCCTGAAAAATAGCATATTAATCAGAATCTTTCATTCCTTTCAAGCTCACCATCATTACTCCTTTTGCGCAGATTCACTAAATTCACTGATGGGAATTTAAGCTATTTTAGTGTAATTTGGCTGAAGGTTATGACTGGAGTGGATAGGAGGTGTTCTTTGATAACAGGATGACACTAGAACTAGAAAGCATACCAGCATCAGAGGTGATCTCTTCACAGGGCTGCAAGAAAGCAAGATGTCGGTCATTCATCACTGCTTATGGCTATGATTCTTTCTAATTCTTCTGGACACTAAAGATAGATAGGGAGGGGGGGGTGGGGGGGAGGCAGGAGAGAGGAGGAGTCTCAAGCACAGCAAGGAAGGAGTGCAGAATCAGAATGCGTGAAATCTCAAGTTTCAACAATTAATACCGATTCACCGAGGGACCCTGATTAGTTCCCATGTTAATCACTGCATTCTTACCAGAATAACTGAACTCACCACCGCACATCCTCTTTCTGCAGGAAGGGTGGGCAACAAAGGGGAAATACTCTTAAACTTACTGCCCAAGTGTCGTCACAAAGATCCCTTTGATCAGCTGACAGAAACCATGCCTGCTGTGGGGGAAGATGGAGAAATCAGTTTTCCCTCAGTACCTCAAAGACACCTGCCCCTCTGCACCTCTCCCTCTCTTACTCAAGCCAATCATAGCCTCATGGGCAGAAAGAACACCAAGTCTTGTGACTGACCCAGAAAAGAGACACAACGGTTCAGCAACCAGAGGTCGTAGATAAATAGCAAAACGTCCAGGGAGAGAGAGAGAAAAAAATACGGCCATGAAACCATTGCCAATTGCCATAAAAACCCAAACAGTTCATTAATGTCCTTTAGGGAAGGAAACCTGCTGTCCTTATCCTGGTCTGGCCTACATATGACTCCAGGCCCACAGCAATGCGGTTAATTCTTAAAAAAGAATGCCCCCGAAACAAGGGCAATAAACGTTGGCCCAGCCTGCGACACCCACATCCCATGAATGAATTTTTAAAAAAAAGAGATGATCGGGAATGCACCATCTGAAAAAGACTCTAGAGTCAGGCTCAATAGTACCTTTCAATAGAGAACTGGAAAAATATTTGGAAAAGAAAGAATCTACAGAGGGAAAAAGGAATGAGTAGTGGTGATGGGAGTAATTGGATAGCTCTTTTAAAGAGCTGACACATGCAGGATGGACCAAATTGCCTCCTCCTGTGTTGTATGACTCTAACACTGGGAGAGAGTCAATGGCCCATAGGCCTTTGGTCACCCACCTCCCCTTCACTTACAGCCTTAATGCTCAACATGCCTCTGGCCCAGTAAAAAGATCAGAAAAGATAGAACACTTCAAACTCGCTGCGATTCTACATCCAATGGGAGCATCTCCTTCAAGGTTTCTCCACTCACAGCTTGTGATCACAGGGAACATCACAGGCAATGTTTGATCACAGTGTTACCTGATGTCCATATGTACTTTTCAGCAGGGGTGGCCAAACAGTCATCACAACCAGCACCCACAAATGGCTCCGCCCGCCCGCTCCTCACTCGGGGGGCTTTGAAGCCAACGTGCCAGCTGTGGCTCAGCGGATGTCCAAGTCATTACGTCATGGGTTCAAGTCCCACTCCGGAGACTAGAGAGCCGAAGGGGAGGCCGATGCTCCCAGTACAGTGCTGAGGGAGTGATGCACTGTCAGATGCACTATCTCGTGAAGGAGACATTAAGCCGAGGACCCATCTTCACTCTCCGATGGGCACAAAAGATCTCACAGCACCATTTCAAAATGGCTGCGTTTGCTGCCAACATGGTGCGCGTGCAGTTATGCTGTTTTATTCTACAACGCCAATGCGAATGGGGGAGTAGGCAGCAGCCAGGAGCAGAGGTGCTTATCAAACAGCTTTTAAAGACAGTGACGTCTCACCTTCTCCAAGTCGGTGGGGCTTGGGGGAGGAATGGAGCTGGAGACTGGGATGGGAGACTTCTGATCCACCCAGTGACAGCCGCAATCCCAGATTACAACCTCCATACCCCGCCTTTGGGGCTCCAGGGCTTCTCCCAGTTTGATCTTATGTGAGCCATTCATCCAGCTTCTGAGCCCCACGGCAGGTGAGCAGTCTGGGCGTGGCCTCACCAAGGTTTCTGAATCTCCCACTCCGGGCCCTCTGCCCCTTAACACAGGCCTGCTATCAGGAAGCAGCCCTGG
>NW_027599996.1:0-19479 GCF_964194155.1 Cetorhinus maximus | reverse complement strand
GGGGGCGGAGAAAGTGAGAGGGGGCAGACAGAGTGAGAGGAGTTGTGTGTGGGAGAGGGAGAGGGGGCGGGGAGAGTGAAAGGGGGCAGGGAGAGGGAGAGGGGGCAGAGATAGGGTGAGGGAGCTGGGAGAGGGAGAGGGTGGCGGGGAGGGTGAGGGGGGAGTGGATTGGGAGAGGGTGCGGGGAGAGGGAGAGAGGCAGAGAGAGTGAGAGGGGTTGAGGAGAGGGAGAGTGGGCGGGGAGAGTGAGAGGGGGCGGGGTGAGGGAGAGGGGGCGGGGAGAGTGAGAGGGGGCGGGGTGAGGGAGAGGGGGCGGGGAGAGTGAGGGGTGCGAGGAGAGGGAGAGGGGGCGGGGAGAGGGGGCGGGAGAGGGACAGGGTGCGGGGAGATTGAGAGGGGACGGGTAGAGGGAGAGGGCGGAGAGAGTGACGGTTTGAGGAGAGTGAGAGGGGGCGGGGAGAGGGAGAGGGGGTGAGGAGAGGAGAGGGGGCGGGAGAGGGAGAGGGGGCGGAGAGAGTGACAGGGGTTGAGGAGAGTTAGAGGGGGCGGGGAGAGGGACAGGGTGCGGGGAGATTGAGAGGGGACGGGTAGAGGGAGAGGGGGCGGAGAGAGTGACGGTTTGAGGAGAGTGAGAGGGGCGGGGAGAGTGAGAGGGGGCGGGGAGAGTGAGAGGGGGCGGGGAGAGTGAGAGGGGGCGGAGAGAGTGACAGGGGTTGAGGTGAGGGAGAGGGGGCGGGGAGGGCGAGAGGGGGCGGGGAGAGGGGGAGGGGAGCGGAATAGGGGGCGGGAGAGGCGGAGGAGGCTGGGAGTTGGAGAGGGTGTGGGAGAGGGAGTGCGGGTGAGGAGAGAGAGAGGGGGCGGGGAGAGTGAGAGGGGGCGCGGAGAGTGAGTGGGGACGGGGAGATTGAGAGGGGGTGGAGAGAGGGAGAGGGGGCGGGGAGAGGGAGAGGGGGCGGGGAGAGGGAGAGGGGGCGGGGAGAGGGAGAGGGGGCGGAGAGAGGGAGAGGGGGCGGGGAGAGGAGAGGGGGCGGAGAGAGGGAGAGGGGGCGGGGAGAGGGAGAGGGGGCGGGGAGAGGGAGGGGGGGCGGAGAGAGGGAGAGGGGGCGGGGAGAGGGAGAGGGGGCGGGGAGAGGGAGAGGGGGCGGGGAGAGGGAGAGGGGGCGGGGAGAGGGAGAGGGGACGGGGAGAGGGAGAGGGGACGGGGGGGGTTAAAGGAGGCGGGGAGAGTGAGAGGGGGCGGATAGATTGAGAGGGGGCGGGGAGAGTGAGAGGGGGCGGGGAGAGCAGAGGGAGCGAGCAGAGGGAAAGGTGACTGAGAGGGAAAGGGGGTGGGGTGAGGGAGAGGGGGCAGGGAGAGTGAGAGGGGCGGGGAGAGGTAGAGGGGGTGGGGAGAGGGAGATGGGGCGGGGAGAGGTAGAGGGTGTGGGGAGAGGGAGAGGGGGCGGGGAGAATGAGATGGGGAGGACAGAGTCAGAGGAGTTGTGGGTTCTGAGAGACAGAGGGGGTGGGGTGAAGGAGAGGGGGCAGGGAGAGTGAGAGGGGCGGGGAGAGGTAGAGGGGGTGGGGAGAGGGAGATGGGGCGGGGAGAGGTAGAGGGGGCGGGGAGAGGCAGAGGGGGCGGGGAGAGGGTGTGCGGGTGGGGAGAGGGAGAGGGGGCGAGGAGAGGGACAGGGTGTGGGGAGAGAGTTAGGGGGCAAGGAGAGGGAGAGTGTGCGATGATAGAGAGAGGAGGCTGGCGGAGGGCAATGGGGCGGGGAGCGGGGGAGGGGGCGGGGAGCGGGGGAGAGGCAGAGGGGGCGGGGAGAGGGTGTGCGGGTGGGGAGAGGGAGATGTGGCTGGGAGTGGGAGAGGTTGTGGGGAGAGCTAGAGGAGCTGGGGTGATGGAGACGGGGCGGTGAGAGTGAGAGGGGGCGGGGAGAGGGAGAGGGAGAGGGGGCGGGGAGAGGGAGAGCGGGTGAGGAGAGAGAGGGGGCGGGGAGAGTGAGAGGGGGCGCGGAGAGGGAGAGGGGGCGGGGATTGTGAGAGGGGAGGGGAGAGGGAGAAGGGGTGGGGAGAGTGAGAGGGGACGGAGAAATTGAGAGGGGACGGGAAGAGGGAGAGGGGGCGGGCAGAGTGAGAGGGGGCGAGTAGAGGGAGAGGGTGCGGCGAGAGTGTGAGGGGGCAGGGAGAGGTAGAGGGGGTGAGGAGAGGGAGAGGGGGCAGGGAGAGGTAGAGGGGGTGAGGAGAGGGAGAGGGGGCGGGGAGAGGTAGAGGGGTCGGAGAGAGTGACAGGGGTTGAGGAGAGGGAGAGGGGCGGGGAGAGTGAGAGGGGGCGGGGAGAGTGAGAGGGGGTGGGGAGAGTGAGAGGGGGCGGGGAGAGTGAGAGGGGGCGGGGAGAGGGGGAGGGGAGCGGGTTAGGCGGCGGGGAGAGGCTGAGGAGGCTGGGAGTTGGAGAGGTTGTGGGGAGAGGGAGTGCGGGTGAGGAGAGAGAGAGGGGGCGGGGAGAGTGAGAGGAGACGGGGAGAGTGAGAGGGGGCGCGGAGAGTGAGAGAGTGCGAGGAGAGGGAGAGGTGGCGGGGGAGTGTTAGAGGGGACGGGGAGAGGGCGAGGGGGCGGACAGAGTGACAGGGGTTGAGGAGAGTGAGAGGGGGCGGGGAGAGGGAGAGGTGGCGGGGAGAGGGAGAGGGGGCGGGGAGAGGGCGAGGGGGCGGGGAGAGGGCGAGGGGGCGGGGAGAGTGAGAGGGGGCGGAGAGAGAGAGAGGGGGCGGGGAGAGTGAGAGATGGTGGGGGGAGGGAGAGGGGGCGGGGAGAGTGAGAGATGGTGGGGGGAGGGAGAGGGGGTGGGGAGAGGGTGAGGAGGTGGGGAGAGTGATAGGGGGCGGGGAGAGCAGAGGGAGCGAGCAGAGTGAAAGGTGATTGGGAGGGAAGGGGGGCGGGGTGAGGTAGAGGGGGCGGGGAGAGTGAGAGGGGGCGGAGAGAGAGAGAGGGGGCGGGGAGAGTGAGAGATGGTGGGGGGAGGGAGAGGGGGCGGGGGAGAGTGAGAGATGGTGGGGGGAGGGAGAGGGGGTGGGGAGAGGGTGAGGAGGTGGGGAGAGTGATAGGGGGCGGGGAGAGCAGAGGGAGCGAGCAGAGTGAAAGGTGATTGGGAGGGAAGGGGGGCGGGGTGAGGTAGAGGGGGCGGGGAGAGTGAGAGAGGCGGGGAGAGGTAGAGGGGGTGGGGAGATGGAGAGGGGGTGGGGAGAGGGAGATGGGGCGGGGGAATGAGATGGGGCGGGGAGAGTGAGAGAGGCGGGGAGAGGTAGAGGGGGTGGGGAGAGGGAGATGGGGCCGGGGGAGGGAGAGGGTGTGGGGAGAGGGAGAGGGGGCGGGGGAATGAGATGGGGCGGACAGAGTCAGAGGAGTTGTGGGTTCTGAGAGGGAGAGGGGGTGGGGAGTGTTAGGGGGGTGGGGAGATGGAGAGGGGGAGGCGAGAGGGAGAGGGGGCGGAGAGAGTGACAGGGGTTGAGGAGAGTGAGAGGGTGCGGGGATAGGGAGATTGAGCGTGGAGAGGGAGGGGGCGGGGAGAGTGAGAGGGGGCGGGAAGAGTAAGAGGGGGCGGGAGAGGGAGAGGGAGAGAGGGCGGATAGATTGAGAGGGGGCGAGGAGAGTGAGAGGGGGCAGGGATAGTGCGAGGGGGCGGGGAGAGATTGGGGGCGGGGAGAGTGAGAGGGGGTTGGGAGAGGGAGAGCGGGTGGGGAGAGTGATAGGGGCAGGGAGTGGTAGAGGGGGCGTGGAGAGGTCGAGGGGGCGGGGAGAGGGAGATGGGGCGGGGAGAGGGAGAGGGTGTGGGGAGAGGGAAAGGGGGCGGGGAGATTGAGAGGGGGCGGGGAGAGTGAGACGGGGCGGGGATAGTGAGAGGGGGCGGAGAGATTGCGAGGGGGCGGGGAGAGAGAGGGGGCGGTGAGAGTGAGAGGGGGTTGGGAGAGGGAGAGCGGGTGGGGAGAGTGATAGGGGCAGGGAGTGGTAGAGGGGGCGTGGAGAGGTCGAGGGGGCGGGGAGAGGGAGATGGGGCGGGGAGAGGGAGAGGGTGTGGGGAGAGGGAAAGGGGGCGGGGAGAGTGAGAGGGGGCGGGGAGAGTGAGAGGGGCGGGGACAGTGAGAGGGGGCGGGGACAGTGAGAGGGGGCGGGGAGAGTGAGAGGGGCGAGGAGAGTGAGAGGGTTTGAGGTGAGGGAGAGGGGGCGGGTAGAGTGAGAGGGGTGGGGAGAGTGATAGGGGGCGGGGAGAGCAGAGGGAGCGAGGAGAGGGAAAGGTGACTGAGTGGGAGTGGGGGTGGGGTGAGGGAGAGGGGGTGGGGAGAGGTAGAGGGGGCGGGGAGAGGTAGAGGGGGTGGGGTGAGGGAGAGGGGGTGGGGAGAGTGAGAGGGGCGGGGAGAGGTAGAGTGTGCGGGGAGAGGGAGATGGGGCGGGGAGAGGGAGAGGGTGTGGGGAGAGGGTGAGGGAGCGGGTAGAGTGAGAGGGGGCGGGGAGAGTGAGAGGGGGCGGGGAGAGTGAGAGGGGGCGGGGAGAATGAGATGGGGCGGACAGAGTCAGAGGAGTTGTGGGTTCTGAGAGGGAGATGGGGTGGGGAGAGTGACAGGGGGCGGGGAGAGTGAGGGGGGCGGGGAGATGGAGAGGGGGCGGGGGGATGGAGAGAGGCCGGGAGAGGCAGTGGGGGCGGGGAGAGGGAGTGCGGGTGGGGAGAGGGACAGGGGGCGAGGAGAGGGAAAGGGTGTGGGGAGAGGGTGAGGGGGCAAGTAGAGGGAGAGTGTGCGATGATAGGGAGAGGAGGCTGGCGGAGGGAGATGGGGCGGGGAGCGGGAGTGGGGGCGGGGAGCGGGAGAGGGGGCGGGAAAGGCAGATGTGGCTGGGAGTGGGAGAGGTTGTGGGGAGAGCGAGAGGGGGTGGGGTGATGGAGACGGGACGGTGAGAGTCAGAGGGGTCGGGGAGAGGGAGAGGGGTCGGGGAGAGGGAGAGGGGGCTGGGAGAGGGAGAGGGGTCGGGGAGAGGGAGAGGGGTCGGGGAGAGGGAGAGGGGGCTGGAAGAGGGAGAGCGGGTGAGAAGAGAGAGAGGGGGCGCGGAGAGGGAGAGGGGGCGGGGATTGTGAGAGGGGAGGGGAGAGGGAGAGGGGGTGGAGAGAGTGAGAGGGGACGGAGAAATTGAGATGGGACGGGAAGAGGGAGAGGGGGTGGGGAGAGTGAGAAGGGGCGGGGAGAGGGAGAGGGGGCGGGGAGAGGGAGAGGGGGTGGAGAGATGGAGAGGGGGCGGAGAGATGGAGAGGGGGCGGAGAGAAGGAGAGGGGGCGGGGAGAGGGAGGTGGGGCGGGGAGAGGGAGGTGGGGCGGGGAGAGGGAGAGGGGTCGGGGAGAGGGAGAGGGGTCGGGGAGAGGGAGAGGGGTCGCGGAGAGGGAGAGAGGGCGGGGAAAGTGAGAGGGGCCGAGTAGAGGGAGAGGGTGCGGCGAGAGTGTGAGGGGGCAGGGAGAGGTAGAGGGGGTGAGGAGAGGGAGAGGGGGCGGGGAGAGGTAGAGGGGT
Source organism: Cetorhinus maximus (assembly GCF_964194155.1). Taxonomy (NCBI): domain Eukaryota; kingdom Metazoa; phylum Chordata; class Chondrichthyes; order Lamniformes; family Cetorhinidae; genus Cetorhinus; species Cetorhinus maximus. Next base: position 13,954 of record NW_027599996.1, on the reverse strand, counting down.
CGGAGAGAGTGACGGGTTGAGGAGAGGGAGAGGGGGCGGGGAGAGTAAGAGGGTTTGAGGTGAGGGAGAGAGGGCGGCGAGAGTGAGAGGGGGCGGGGAGAATGAGAGGGGGCGGGGAGAGGGGGCAGGGAGAGGGAGAGGGGGCGGGGAGAGTGAGAGGGGGCGGATAGAGTGAGAGGGGGCGGGGAGAGTGAAAGTGGGCGGGGAGAGTGAGAGGGGGCGGGGAGAGTGAGAGGGGACGGGGAGAGTGAGAGGGGGCGGGGAGAGTGAGAGGGGGCGGAGAGAGTGAGATGTGGTGGGGAGAGGGAGAGGGTGCGGGGTGAGTGAGAGGGGCGGGGAAAGGTAGAGGGGGTGGGGAGAGGGAGAGGGGGCGGAGAGGCGGAGATGGCTGGGAGTGGGAGAGGGTGTGGGGAGAGGGAGAGCGGGTGAGGAGAGTGAGAGGAGGCGGGTAGAGTGAGAGGGGGCGGGGAGAGGGAGAGGTGACGGGGAGAGTGAGAGGGGGCGGGGAGAGGGAGAGGGGCGGGGAGAATGAAAGGGGGCGGGGAGAGTGAGAGGGGGCGGGGAGAGAGAGAGGGGGCGGGGAGAATGAGAGGGGGCGGGGATAGTGAGAGGGGGCGGGGATAGGGAATGGAGAGAGGGAGAGGGAGAGGGGCGGGGAAAGTGAGAGGGGGCGGGATTTGGAATGGAGAGAGGGAGAGGGAGAGGGGCGGGGAGAGTGAGAGGGGGCGGGGAGAGGGAGAGCGGACGGGGAGATTGAGAGGGGGCGGGGATAGGGAATGGGGAGAGGGAGAGGGAGAGTGGTCTGGGAGAGGGAGAGGGGGCTGGCAGAGTGAGAGGAGGTGCGGAGATGGAGAGGGGGTCGTAAGAGTTGGCAAGGAGTGGAAGAGGAAGCAGCGAGAAGGAGAGGGGGCGGGGACAGGGTGAGGGGAAGAGAGTGAGAGGGAGGGGAGGAGAGTGAGAGGGGGCGGGGAGAGTGAGAGGGGGCGGGGAGAGTGAGAGGGGGCGGGGAGAGTGAGAGGGGGCGGGGAGAGTGAGAGGGGGCGGGGAGAGTGAGAGGGGGCGGGGAGAGTGAGAGGGGGCGGGGAGAGTGAGAGGGGGCAGGGAGAGAGAGGGGCGGGCAGAGGGGAAGGGGTTGAGGAGAAGGAGAGGGGGTGAGGAGAGGGAGGGGGGAGAGGAAGAGGGTTTGGGCAGAGGCAGAGGGGGCGTGGAGAGGGAGAAGGGACGGGAAGAGGGGGTGTGGGGAGAATGAGAGTTGGCGGGGAGTGTGAGAGGGGGCGGGTAGATTGCGAGGGGGCGGGGAGAGTGAGAGGGCCCGGGCAGAGAGAGAGGGGCCGGGCAGAGAGAGAGGGGGCGGGGAGAATGAGATTTGGCGGGAGAGGGTGAGAGGGCGGGGAGAGGGAGAGAGGGCGGGGAGAGGGAGACGGGGCGGGGAGTGTGAGTGGGCGGGTAGTGTGAGAGGGGGCGGGGAGAGTGACAGGGGGCTGGGAGAGTGAGAGGGGGCGGGGAGAGTGAGAGGGGGCGGGGAGAGTGAGAGGGGGCGGGGAGAGTGAGAGGGGGCGGGGAGAGTGAGAGGGGGCGGGGAGAGTGAGTGGGGACGGGGAGAGTGAGTGGGGGCGGGGAGAGTGAGTGGGGGCGGGGAGAGTGAGTGGGGGCGGGGAGTGTGAGAGGGGGCGGGGAGAGTGAGAGGCGGCGGGGAGTGTGAGAGGGGGCGGGGAGAGTGAGAGGGGGCGGGGAGAGTGAGAGGGGGCGGGGAGAGTGAGAGGGGGCGGGGAGAGTGAGTGGGGGCGGGGAGAGTGAGTGGGGGCGGGGAGAGTGAGTGGGGGCGGGGAGAGTGAGAGGGGGCGGGGAGAGTGAGAGGGGGCGGGGAGTGTGAGAGGGGGCGGGCAGTGTGAGAGGGGGCGGGGAGTGTGTGAGGGGGCATGGAGAGGGAGAGGGAGAGGGGGCGGGGAGTGTGAGAGTGTGCGGGGAGAGTGAGAGGGGGCGGGGAGTGTGAGAGGGGGCGAGGAGTGTGAGAGGGGGCGGGGAGTGTGAGAGGGGGCGGGGAGAGTGAGAGTCGGCGGGGAGTGTGAGAGGGGGCGGGGAGTGTGAGAGGGGAGGGGAGAGGGAGAGGGGGTGGAGAGAGTGAGAGGGGGCGGAGAGATGGAGAGGGGGCGGAGAGATGGAGAGGGGGCGGGGAGATGGAGAGGGGGCGGGGAGAGTGAGAGGGGGCGGAGAGATGGAGAGGGGGCGGAGAGATGGAGAGGGGGCGGAGAGATGGAGAGGGGGCGGAGAGATGGAGAGGGGGCGGGGAGAGTGAGAGGGGGCGGAGAGATGGAGAGGGGGCGGAGAGATGGAGAGGGGGCGGGGAGAAGGGGAGGGGGCGGAGAGATGGAGAGGGGGCGGAGAGAAGGGGAGGGGGCGGGGAGAGGGAGGTGGGGCGGGGAGAGGGAGAGGGGGCGGAGAGATGGAGAGGGGGCGGAGAGATGGAGAGGGGGCGGGGAGAAGGGGAGGGGGCGGAGAGATGGAGAGGGGGCGGAGAGAAGGGGAGGGGGCGGGGAGAGGGAGGTGGGGCGGGGAGAGGGAGAGGGGTCGGGGAGAGGTAGAGGGGTCGGGGAGAGGGGTCGCGGAGAGGGAGAGGGGGCGGGGAAAGTGAGAGGGGGCGAGTAGAGGGAGAGGGTGCGGCGAGAGTGTGAGGGGGCAGGGAGAGGTAGAGGGGGTGAGGAGAGGGAGAGGGGGCGGTGAGAGGTAGAGGGGTCGGAGAGAGTGACGGGTTGAGGAGAGGGGGCGGCGAGAGTGAGAGGGGGCGGGGAGAGGGGGCGGGGAGAGGGAGAGGGGGCGGGGTGAGTGAAAGTGGGCGGGGAGAGTGAGAGGGGGCGGGGAGAGTGAGAGGGGCGGGGAAAGGTAGAGGGGGTGGGGAGAGGGAGAGGGGGCGGGAGAGGCGGAGATGGCTGGGAGTGGGAGAGGGTGTGGGGAGAGTGAGAGGGGGCGGGGAGAGGGAGAGGGGGCGGGGAGAGGGAGAGGGGGCGGGGAGAGTGAGAGGGGGCGGGGAGAGTGAGAGGGGGCGGGGAGAGTGAAAGTGGGCGGAGAGAGTGAGAGGGGGCGGGGAGAGTGAGAGGGGACGGGGAGAGGGAGAGGGGCGGGGAGAGGGGGAGGGGAGAGTGAGAGGGGGCGTGGAGGGGGAGAAGGGACGGGAAGAGGGGGTGCAGTGAATGAGAGGGGGTGGGGAGAATGAGAGTTGGCGGGGAGTGTGAGAGGGGGCGGGGAGAGTGAGAGGGGGCGGGGAGAGGGAGAGAGGGCGGGGAGAGGGAGACGGGGCGGGGAGTGTGAGAGGGGGCGGGTAGTGTGAGAGGGGGCGGGTAGTGTGAGTGGGGGCGGGGAGTGTGAGAGGGTGCGGTGAGTGTGAGAGGGGGCGGGGAGTGTGAGAGGGGGCGGGGAGTGTGAGAGGGGGCGGGGAGAGTGAGATGGGGCGGGGAGTGTGAGAATGTGCGGGGAGTGTGAGATGGGGCGGGGAGTGTGAGAGGGGGCGGGGAGTGTGAGAGGGGGCGGGGAGAGTGAGATGGGGCGGGGAGTGTGAGAGTGTGCGGGGAGTGTGAGATGGGGCGGGGAGTGTGAGAGTGTGCGGGGAGTGTGAGATGGGGCGGGGAGTGTGAGAGGGGGCGGGGAGTGTGAGAGGGGGCGGGGAGTGTGAGAGGGGGCGGGGAGTGTGAGAGGGGGCGGGGAGTGTGAGAGGGGGCGGGGAGTGTGAGAGGGGGCGGGGTGTGTGAGAGGGGGCGGGGAGTGTGAGAGGGGGCGGGGAGTGTGAGAGGGGGCGGGGAGTGTGAGAGTGGGCGGAGATGGGGAAAGGGTTTGGGAGAGTGCGGGGGCGGGGAGAGTGAGAGAGGAGGCGGTGAGAGGAAGACGGGGCGGGGAGAGGTTTCGGGGAGAGGTAGAGGTTGCGGGGAGAGGGAGCGGGGGCGTGGAGTGTGATAGAGGGCGGGGAGAGGGAGATGGGGAAGGGGGACTGAGAGAGGGTTGGAAGAGTGAGAGAGGAGATGGGGAGAGGGGGCGTTGAGAGTGGGTGGGGAGAGGGATAGGTGCTGGTGAGAGGGAGAGGGAGAGGGGACGGGGAGAGGGGGAAAGGAGCGGGAGAGGAAGCGTCTATGTGGATGTGTATGTTTGGGGATGTGGATGCAATCAAGCGGGCTGCTTTATCCAGGACGGTAGCAAGCTTCATGAGTGTTTTTGGAGATGGACATGGAGGCTAGAAGAGTACACAGTGCTCCAAATATGGTCCAACTGACAGATAACGAGCCTAGAACTGTGCACAGTGCTCTGAATGTGGTCTAACGGAGGGATACAGAGACCAGAACTGTGCACAGTGCTCTGGATGTGCTCTAACTGAGGGATACAGAGACCAGAACTGTGCACAGTGCTCTGAAAGTGGTCTAACCGAGGGATACAGAGACCAGAACTGTGCACAGTGCTCTGGATGTGTTCTAACCGAGGGTACAGAGACCAGAAATGTGCACTGTGCTCCGAGTGTGGTCTGAGCGAGGCATACGGAGAGCAGAACCGTGCATGGTGCTCCAAGTGTGGTCTAACCGAGGAATACGGAGACAAGGGCCGTGCTCAGTGCACCGAGTGTCGTTTAACCCAGTGATACAAAGACCGGAACTGTGCACAGTGCTCCGAGTGTGGTCTATCTGAGAGATGCAGAGACCGGAACTGTGCACAGTGCTCCGAGTGTGGTCTATCTGAGAGATACAGAGACCGGAACTGTGCACAGTGCTCCGAGTGAGGTCTATCTGAGAGATACAGAGACCGGAACTGTGCACAGTGCTCCGAGTGTGGTCTACCTGAGAGAGACAGAGACCGGAACTGTGCACGACCTCCGAGTTTGTATGAATCAAACTTCTGTACAGGTTTAACATCCCATCTCTGTCTCTCAGTCCCGTCCTCTACAAATTGACCCCAGAGCGCTGTTTCTTTCCTGGTGACCTTATTGACTTGTGTCAGTTTTTATTGCTTTGTGTTCCTGTGCTGCCAGATTCCTCTACACCTCTGTGTCATTTAAACTCTCTCTTTTCTTAATCTTTATCACCTCATGACTCTTTCTCCCTCATTCACCCACCCCACAATGACCGAATTTTGAGTTCCTTTGCTAATTATCCCATCACTCTGCAAATGTGCTCACACCTTCCTGGAGTATGTCAAGTATCCTTCTGTATGAGCTACACTGTACAGAGTGATATCAGCATCAGATTTTGATGATGTGATTCTGGTTCCTGTGTCCATATTGGGACATTGTAAATGTTAAATGGTGATGGTCCCAGCACTGACCCCAGTGGATCGCCACTTCCCAGTTTTGACATTCCCAAGCCCCACTAGTCCGAGTAACTCCCTGTTATCTGTATCTCCTTTCCACATCCCCTTTATGTTCTGTCTCTGTCGAATCCACTCCTTCCCCATTCCCTGTATTCACTCCGTATCCCATTGTCCGGAATGATGATTGCAGTTCCCCAGCAGTTCCTATTCCCCCAATCGCTCTCTGTTCTCTTCTCTATGTTCAATTCACGCCTATTGATAACTTTACCTCAAATTTCTCCTCCATCTTTCTACTGATTGGTTGACCTTGATCTCCCCCTTCACGTTACCTGTTAAATCGGTACCATCCATACTTCAGGTCCCTATCACACTTCCACTGGCCAGAGCATTCAGCCCCAGTACAATCGATGCTCCTCCAGGGCTGGTCCAGGACGGTGTGATTTACACACGGGTCAGTGAGTGCGGAGCCTGGGTCTGAGTGACAGAAAGATGTCCCGTATTGATGCATGAAGTACAGTTAATGTCACACTGCAACTTGTAGCCACAAAGCACAAATTACCTCAGTATCATTCTACACCCACATGGATAATACCCACAATTCAATTCTGGAAATCTGGACCCTTCTCTGAATCAGGCTTCCACCAGCCTCCCCCTCTCACTCCCTGCTCACTGAATGCGCTCTACTCTGAATTTACCTGTTATCTCCCAGCTAAATAGCTACAAGCCCAGATACACTTATTCCCCATAGCAAAACGACATCCGGCAATCCAAGATTCACTCTTTGTTCCTGAGCGTTGCTGTCTTACACAGTCGGAGATAGGGGACGGGAAACGTGAAATCTCCGAGAGTTACCACATCACACCCACATGTACGTTGACGGCACCCACCCCTCACTCAACGCCCTCCCTCGAAATATGGAGAAAACGAAGCCACTGTCATCGCTTCCGCCAGAACCTCCTCTCTGTGGCCACTGCCATTGTCTCTCTCGCTGCGAACTGTCTGATACTGAACCATTTTGTTCACAAATTTGGTCCAAATTGAATATTCAAATGTTAAAATCTCTTTCAAGTTCAGTTGCGGAGTAAAAGATTGTTCTGGCCTCCAACTGGCAGATTTTAAAGTAAGTTAAACGAAAGACGAAAGTGTCAGAGATAATGCACAACTAACGAGAGCTAGAGAGTTAGAGATGTTGTTATTGTGAAAAAGAGCGATATAGACACGCAAGAGCGAAAGAGAGACAGATAGAGACAGTGAGCAACACCATGAATGGAAGACGTTTGTAAAAGGAAGAGATAACTGGGAGAGAGAACTACAGTTTGATAGTTAAGTTATAAATGGTGTGAGAGATTATTGGAATGAGAGATTGCGAGGGAGAGAGCGAGCAAGAGAGATATTTAAAGTCACAGATATAAAGGGAGGCAGAGGCACACAGTTTGTTTTAGAGGTAGAGAGATGGAGATAGAAATTGCAGAGATAAAGAGGGATGGATAGAGAGAGCAAGATAGAACATACAGTAGCAAACGGAGAGAGGTGAAAATGACATTTGATAAGTATAGTTGGAGAGAATAGGAAAGGAAGACATAGAGAGAGATATAGAAAGATAACGACACAGAGAAAAGGAGAGACAGAGAGATACAGAGATAGGGAGAGAGAGAGAGATAAAGGCATTGTGTGGACAAATGAAGAGGCGGACAGGCTGTTTCAGATAGAGAGAGTATATAATATGATCAATAGTACATCCAAAGATGGATTTCAACAAATGACTTTACTTAGAATCTGGAATCAGGTGAAAATGTAGAACCTCCTCCCAGATTGGTTGTGATCAATGCCAGATAAACAGATGAATGAGAATTGAAAAGACGAATAGGGGTTGATGAAGGAGGAGAGCAGGTTGGTCGTGAGCGGCCTGGACATAAACGTGAACGAAGTGGTCCGTGTAATCAATTGGTACGAGAGAGGAACACACAGAGTGAACAAATCATTTCCACAGATGCTTCCGACCCATCACAAGACGTGACTGCCCTCCCTCTCTTGAAGGGATAAATCAGAGGAAGACTGGAGATGGGGAATGACAATATGTCTCCGGAGAATGCTTTTCTTATTGAGAATGTGTGGTACTCGGGGAGTGAACATTTCAGTAGGCGCTTTGGGTAACGAATGTGATTGATTTAATCACACAATACTGATACCTGAGCTGACAGACCCAGCGGGTTTAGAAGATGGTTTTTCAGTGGGTTTTTGTGATGTTGTGTATTCGGGTTTCTGAATTGTGGAAGACTCTGGTGCTGGAGTGTGGGAATATAAACAGAAATCTGCGCAGAAGACTGAACAGTTCATATTAGTAACTCACAGATGCCAATCTAACTATGAACCAGTATGCTCGGTGACAGACTAAATTGACCCGATACATAAATATGACAACGTATATTCATAGAATTCCATTCCATCAGTCTCGACATCCCACTCACCGCGTTCAATAACCCCAGTCCCCTCAGTCACTACTTCCCGCAATCCTCAGACACTACATCCTGTTCGCCCCAGGCATTGTATCCCACTCCCCTCAGTCATTGCATCCCACTCCCCTTAGTCCCTGCATCCCACTCCCCTAAGTCAGGACATCCCATTTCCCTCAGTCACTGTATACCACTCCCCTCAGTAACTATGTAATTTCCCTTCAATCAAAACATTCTACGCACCTCAGTCACTACAGCAAAACACCCCTCAGTCAAAATATCATTGCCCCATCAGTCAATAAAGCCTACGCACCTCCATCACTACATCCCACACCCCTTGAGCACTACATCCCAAGCCCCTCGGTCACTACATCCCACTCCCCTCATTCACTGCACTTCACTCCCCTCAGTGTTGCATTCCGCTCCCCTCAGTAACTATATCCCATTCCCCACAGTCACAATATCATCCCTCCCTCAGTTAATGCATTTTGCACAACTCAGTCACTACATCCCACTCGCCTTGGTCCCTGCAGACCACTCCCCTCGGTTACAACATCTCACTCCCCTCAGTCACAAAATCCCACTACGCTCAGTCACTATATAATTCCCCCCTCAGCCACTGCATCCAACTCCACTCAGTCACCACATACTACTCGCCTCAGTCACTACCGCCCACTCACCTCAGTCATTACATCCCAATCCCCTCAGTCACTGCATCCCACTCACCTCAAATAATAAACCCTACTCATCTCAGTCACAATATCCCACTCACCTCAATCACTAAATCCCACTTCCCTCAATCACTAAATCCCACTCGCTTCAGTCACTACATCCCACTCCCATCAGTCACAGGATCCAACTCCCTTCAGCCCCTACATCCCACTTACCTCAGACCATATAACCCACTCCCCTCAGCCACTGCATTCCACTACCACCAGTCAATATAGCCCACTCGCCTCAATAAATTAATCCATCTTTCATCAGCCACTACATTCAACTCCGACCAGCCACGACATCCCACTAAAGATATCTGGCAATCTATCTCACTCCACTCAGATACAGCATCCCAATCCCTTCAGTCACTACATCCCTCTCCCCTCAGTCACTTCATCACACTTCCCTCAGTCTTTACATCCCACTGCCCTCGGGTACTGCATCCAAATGCCATCAGTCACTACACCCCACGCCCCTCAGTCACTAGATCCTACTCCCCTCAGTCACTACATCCTTCTCCCATCACTTACTAAATCCCACTGCCATCAGCCTTTTGCAAAATCTGCATCGCAGCAGCTCCTCGAGCCGTACCAATGCAGGGTGGCACCGTCAGGGCAGGTGAAGACATGTGCCCTTTTTACAGAACTCGCTGTGGTATTTCAGGCACTTTTATAAGTCCAGGAAATTAAAGAATTCTGGGTGAATGTACTTGTGTTAGATATGATGTTGGGGAAGTGGTGGTGGTATGAATGGGGTGGGTTGGTATTGATGGATTGCTCGGCCGTATGTGGGGTGTTGTAGGGGAGGGGTTTATGATGTTGGGCAGGGGTCACTTAATAAGAGTCCCCTCACTCACTTCATAACATTCATCTCGCTGACTGAACAAGATATCGCTCAGTCACTACACCACAGTGGGGAGGAGAGTCGTCTGGCTGGGGGTTAGTCAGGAATTGGAGACGCCAGCCGTGTATGTTGGGAGGTTTTGGGAGAGGGTATAGTCATTTCAGGGAGGAAAGATTTGTTGTGGTTTACCCGAGCGTGTGTGCGGGTAACCACGTGCAGGGGATGGGGAGCATAATCAGGGGTGTGGTTGGTAGTTAGGCTTGGGGGATAGTGAGAGATTGGGGAGGTGGTCGTTATTTGGGGAGAGTAGTTGGGGTTTGGGTTTGTGATCCAGAGGGCAGTAGGATATCAGAGTGCAGCCGTGGTCAGGGGGTAGAGGGGGGTGGGGGGGACGGGGAGGCTGTCGTCCTGTGTGGGACTGGAGTTGGGGCCAGGTCCTCACTAACTGAGCAGGTAGAAGCGGTTTTAATCCTTTTAACTTTTCCTGGGTAACTATTCTGCAAAATGACGCAGAACCAACCAAATTCCTCAACTTCAATCAGATAATTAGATATTTCTTTGTGCAGCGTAATTGTCCATCGGAAGTTCCATATTCCGGGGCAATATCAGTGCAGCCCTCACGTGGGGAGTCCCCGGGGTTTCCCTCGTGAATCTTCCGGTGTTCCTCCCTGGCCCGGGCACCCACCGGAGATGGGAATTCCTGGGAGATTATACCAGAGGGATTTGTGGAGAGTCCCAGCAACGGGAATCAGCCCATCGTAACTTTATACCTCACGGGCAATTTAACTGCATGTGTGTGGATCAGGAATTCCACAGGATCCTCACACATTTCCCCATTTGTATCAAATCTCAGACGATTCTGAGGTTAGGGGATTCAGGCCGTTATATTGGTGTTCAAATCCTTGATGGTTATGCACTCCCACCCACCCGGTCAACAGTTGGCTCCCACAGCCCCCACACCCCATCGCAATAATATTCCTACCAGACCCACAACCCTCAAATAGACCTCTACTCCTCCAATCCCGGATCCCCAACATTGGCAGGCGTGTGTTCAGCTACCTGGGCTCTAAGCATTGCAAATCCCTCCCTAACCCGCTCTGCCTCTTCACTCCTCACTCCCCCTATAACAGACTCTTTAAAGCCTATCCCTTGATCTGTGTGGGTCTGTTTGATGTCCCTGATGATAACAGGGTCTGAAACATGTCCCGATTGATTTGGGTAAAGTTGACTTCATGCTTTAGACCTTTATTCATTGTGGTTCTTACAACAACGAGGAGCAGGTGGAACATTAATATTTCAGTGAGTGACCCGGCACATCCAGAGTCACCCTCCTGGGTCATTTATAAACAGCAATGTACCTGTGCAATAAGCAGCATAACAGTCTGGCGCCGGCTTCAGCTCATAAACGAAGTAACTGCTGCAGTTTTTAATCTTTATCTCTCGGGTCCAGTAGCAGGGATTTCCACCCGTGTTAAAACAAACTGTCCTGGTTACCACCCCCTGTGCCAGGGTGGGATGTGAACCTGAAATGAGGTTTATAAATATTGAAGAATGTAAGGGATGTGAACAGTGCTGGACAGTGAATGTAAATCTGATATTAGAAAGTCTGAAATTACCCTGTAACCAGCCTGGATGGTGTGTGGAGCAGTGAGACCCTGAGACAACAGAGTCTGGGATCTTCCATCCACCAGAACTGAAACAACAATCACAGAATCACAGGATTAAGGAACGATACAGCTCAGAATGAGGCCATTTGGTCCATCATGTTCCCACTAGCTCTTTGAATGATCTGTACAATTAATCCAACTCCGCTCCTGTTCTAACCCATTAAACTGAAAACCTGCTCACCTAAAGTTGAACGAGCTTGGGGGCGAGCTGGACATGCGCAGAATGGAAGCGAGCTGCACATGCGCAGAATGGAAGCGAGCTGCACATGCGCAGAGTGGAAGCGAGATGCACATGCGCAGGATGGGAGAGAGGTGCAAACGTTCGAAATGCCTGCGAGCTGCACATGCGCGGACTGCGAGCGGGCTGCACAGAGGGAGAGGGCATTGGGTGAGGGAAAGGGGGCGGAGAGATGGAGAGGGAGAGGGGGAGGGGGCGGGGAGGGGGGGAGGGGAGAGGGGGAGGGGGCGGGGGCGGGGAGGGGGCGGGGAGGGGATGAGGGCGAGGGCAGAGGGAGAGGGGGCGGGGAGAGGGAGAGGGGGCGGGGAGAGGGTGAGGGCGAGGGCAGAGGGAGAGGGGACGGGGAGAAGGTGAGGGCGAGGGCAGAAGGAGAGGGGACGGGGAGAGGGTGAGGGCGAGGGCAGAGGGAGAGGGGGCGAGAGAGTGAGAGGGCAGAGGGAGAGGGGACGGGGCGAGGGCGAGGGCAGAGGGAGAGGGGACGGGGAGAGGGTGAGGGCGAGGGCAGAAGGAGAGGGGACGGGGAGAGGGTGAGGGCGAGGGCAGAGGGAGAGGGGGCGAGAGAGTGAGAGGGCAGAGGGAGAGGGGGCGGGGAGAGGGTGAGGGCGAGGGCAGAGGGAGAGGGGGCGAGAGAGTGAGAGGGCAGAGGGAAAGGGGGCGGGGAAAGTGAGAGGGCAGAGGGAGAGGGGACGGGGAAAGGGTGAGGGCGAGGGCAGAGGGAGAGGGGGCGAGAGAGTGAGAGGGCAGAGGGAGAGGGGGCGGGGAGAGGGTGAGGGCGAGGGCAGAGGGAGAGGGGGCGAGAGAGTGAGAGGGCAGAGGGAGAGGGGGCGGGGAGATTGAGGTGCCTGGGAGAGGGTGAGAAGTCGGGGAGAGCGGGCGGGGATACGGAGATGGAGCGGCGTTGGGAGATGAAGTGGGGCGGGGAGAGGGAGAGGGGGCGAAGAGAGGGAGAGGGAGAGGGGGCGGGAAGAGGGAGAGGGGGCGAGGAAGAGGGAGAGGGGGCGGGAAGGAGGGAGAGGGGGCGGGAAGAGGGAGAGGGGGCGAGAAGAGGGAGAGGGGGCGGGAAGAGGGAGAGGGAGAGGGGGCGGGAAGAGGGAGAGGGGGCGGGAAGAGGGAGAGGGGGCGGGAAGAGGGAGAGGGGGCGGAGAGAGGGAGAGGGGGAGAAGGAGAGGGGGCGGGGAGGGGGAGAGGAGGCGGGGAGAGGAAGTGGGGGCGGGGAAAGGGAGAGGGGGCGGGGAGAGGGAGAGGGGGCGGGAAGAGGGAGAGGGGGCGGGGAGAGGGAGAGGGGGCGGGGAGAGTGAGAGGGGGCGGGGAGAGGGAGAGGGGGCGGGGACAGGGAGAGGGGGCGGGGAGAGGGAGAGGGGGCGGGGAGGGGGAGAGGGGGGGGAGAGGGGGGGGGGGGGGGGGAGAGGGGGCGGGGAGGGGGAGAGGGGGCGGGGAGGGGGAGAGGGGGCGGGGAGGGGGGAGAGGGGGGAGAGGGGGAGAGGGGGCGGGGAGGGGGAGAGGGGGCGGGGAGGGGAGAGGGGGCGGGGAGGGGGAGAGGGGGGAGGGGGAGGGGGAGAGGGGGGAGAGGGGGGAGAGGGGGCGGGGAGGGGGAGAGGGGGCGGGGAGGGGGAGAGGGGGCGGGGAGGGGGAGAGGGGGGAGAGGGGGCGGGAGGGGGAGAGGGGGCGGAGAGGTGAAGAGGGGGGGAGAGGGGGCGGGGAGGGGGCGGGGAGGGGGCGGGGGAGGGGGAGAGGGGGGAGAGGGGGCGGGGAGGGGGAGAGGGGGCGGGGAGAGGGAGAGGGGGCGGGGAGGGGGAGAGGGGGCGGGGAGGGGGAGAGGGGGCGGGGAGGGGGAGAGGGGGCGGGGAGGGGGAGAGGAGGCGGGGAGGGGGAGAGGGGGCGGGGGAGAGTGAGAGGGGGCGGGGAGGGGGAGAGTGGGAGAGGGGGAGGGGGGAGGGAGAGGGGGAGGGGGAGGGGGGAAGGGGGAGGGGCAGAGGGGAGGGGAGGGGGCAGAGGGGAGGGGAGGGGGCAGAGGGGAGGGGAGGGGGCAGAGGGGAGGGGAGGGGAGGGGGGGGAGGGGGGAGGGGAGGGGGCGGAGGGGAGGGGAGGGGGGAGGGGAGGTGGAGGGGGCGGCGGGGGAGGGGAGAGGATGGGGTGGGGGCGGAGGGGATGGGGAGGGGGCAGAGGGGAGGGGGAGAGGGGGAGGGGGAGAATGGGGGGAGGGGGGGAAGGGGGGGAGAATGGGGGAGGGAGGGAAGGGGGGGAGAATGAGGGGGAGGTGGGGGGGTGAGTAGGGGGGAGGGGGGAGAGAGAGAGTCGGCGGGGTGAGGGAGGGGAGTGCGGACAAGGAGTGGGCAGGAGAGGGAGGCGGCAGGGGAGTGGGATGGGGCTGGTAGAAGGAGGGGGAGTGGGGACGGGGAGACGGTGCGGAGAGAGAGAGGGTATGTAGAGAGGGGGCGGGGCGAGGAGAGGGAGAGGGAGAGGGGGCGGGGAGAGTGAGAGGGGTTGGGGAGGGGGAGAGTGAGTGGGAGCGGGGAGAGTGAGAGGGGACGGGGAGAGTGAGAGGTCTGGGAAAGTGAGAGGTCTGGGAAAGTGAGAGGGAGCGTCGTTGGGAGAGTGAGAGGGGGTGAGGGAGAGTGAGAGGGGCTGGGGTGAGTGAGAGGGCGCGGGGATAGGGAGAGGGGGTGGGGCAGCGAGAGGAGGCCTCGTGTGAGAGAGTGGGTGGAGAGTGGGTGAGGGAGTAAGGAGAGGGTGAGGGGGGCGGGGAGAGTGAGAGG
>NW_027599995.1:2500-19490 GCF_964194155.1 Cetorhinus maximus | reverse complement strand
AGAGAGAGAGAGAGAGACAGGTGGCAGAGAGAGAGAGAGAGAGATGGGTGGCAGAGAGAAAGAGAGAGACGGGTGGCAGAGAGAGAGAGAGACGGGTGGTAGAGAGAGAGAGAGAGAGAGAGAGAGACGGGTGGCAGAGAGAGAGAGAGAGACGGGTGGCAGAGAGAGAGAGAGAGACGGGTGGCATAGAGAGATAGACGGGTGGCGGAGAGAGAGAGAGAGACGGGTGGCAGAGAGAGGGAGAGAGACGGGTGGCAGAGAGAGAGACAGAGAGACGGGTGGCAGAGAGAGAGAGAGAGAGACGGGTGGGAGAGAGAGAGAGAGGGAGACGGGTGGCAGAGTGAGAGAGAGAGAGACGGGTGGCAGAGAGAGAGAGAGAGAGGTGGGTGGCAGAGAGAGAGAGAGAGACGGGTGGTAGAGAGAGAGAGAGAGACGGGTGGTAGAGAGAGAGAGAGAGAGAGAGACAGGTGGCAGAGAGAGAGAGAGACGGGTGGCAGAGAGAGAGAGACGGGTGGCAGAGAGAGAGAGAGAGATGGGTGGCAGAGAGAGAGAGAGACGGGTGGCAGAAAGAGAGGAGAGAGACGGGTGGCAGAGAGAGAGAGAGAGAGACGGGTGGCAGAGAGAGAGAGAGAGAGAGAGAGAGACGGGTGGCAGAGAGCGAGAGAGAGACGGGTGGCAGAGAGAGAGAGAGACGGGTGGCAGAGAGAGAGAGAGAGAGACGGGTGGCAGAGAGAGAGAGAGAGAGACGGGTGGCAGAGAGAGAGAGAGAGAGAGACAGGTGGCAGAGAGATAGAGAGACGGGTGGCAGAGAGAGAGAGAGAGACGGGTGGCAGAGAGAGAGAGAGAGACGGGTGGCAGAGAGACAGAGAGAGAGACAGGTGGCAGAGAGAGAAAGAGACGGGTGGCAGAGAGAGAGAGAGAGAGACGGGTGGTAGAGAGAGAGAGAGAGACGGGTGGCAGAGAGAGAGAGACGGGTGGCAGAGAGAGAGAGAGAGACGGGTGGCAGAGAGACAGAGAGAGAGACGGGTGGCAGAGAGAGAGAGACGGGTGGCAGAGAGAGAGAGAGAGACGGGTGGCAGAGAGAGAGAGAGACGGGTGGCAGAGAGAGAGAGATGGGTGGCAGAGAGAGACAGACAGGTGGCAGAGAGAGAGAGAGAGAGACGGGTGGCAGAGAGAGAGAGAGATGGGTGGCAGAGAGAGAGACAGAGACGGGTGGCAGAGAGAAAGAGAGAGACAGGTGGCAGAGAGAGAGAGTGAGATGGGTGGCAGAGAGAGAGAGAGAGACGGGTGGCAGAGAGAGAGAGAGAGACGGGTGGCAGAGAGAGAGAGAGAGACGGGTGGCAGAGAGAGAGAGAGACGGGTGGCAGAGAGAGAGTGAGATGGGTGGCAGAGAGAGAGAGAGAGAGAGACGGGTGGCAGAGAGAGAGAGAGAGAGACGGGTGGCAGAGAAAGAGAGAGAGAGACGGGTGGCAGAGAGAGAGAGAGACGGGTGGCAGAGAGAGAGAGAGAGACGGGTGGCAGAGAGAGAGAGAGAGAGACGGGTGGCAGAGAGAGAGAGAGAGACGGGTGGCAGAGAGAGAGAGAGACGGGTGGCAGAGAGAGAGTGAGACGGGTGGCAGAGAGAGAGAGAGAGAGACGGGTGGCAGCGAGAGAGAGAGACGGGTGGCAGAGAGAGAGAGACGGGTGGCAGAGAGACAGAGACGGATGGCAGAGAGAGAGAGACGGGTGGCAGAGAGAGAGAGAGAGAGACGGGTGGCAGAGAGAGAGAGAGAGAGACGGGTGGCAGAGAAAGAGGGAGACGGGTGGCAGAGAGAGAGAGAGAGATGGGTGGCAGAGAGAGAGAGACGGGTGGCAGAGAGAGAGAGAGACGGGTGGCAGAGAGAGAGAGATAGAGAGAGAGAGAGACGGGTGGCAGAGAGAGAGAGAGAGAGACGGGTGGCAGAGAGAGAGAGAGATGGGTGGCAGAGAGAGAGAGAGAGAGAGAGAGAGACGGGTGGCAGAGAGAGAGAGAGAGAGAGAGACGGGTGGCAGAGAGAGAGAGAGAGACGGGTGGCAGAGAGAGAGAGGGAGACGGGTGGCAGAGAGAGAGAGAGAGACGGGTGGCAGAGAGAGAGAGAGAGACGGGTGGCAGAGAGAGAGAGAGAGACGGGTGGCAGAGAGAGAGAGAGAGACAGAGACGGGTGGCAGAGAGAGAGACGGGTGGCAGAGAGAGAGAGAGAGAGACGGGTGGCAGAGAGAGAGAGGGAGACGGGTGGCAGAGAGAGAGAGAGAGACGGGTGGCAAAGAGAGAGAGGGAGACGGGTGGCAGAGAGAGAGAGAGAGACGGGTGGCAGAGAGAGATGGGTGACAGAGTGTCAGAGAGAGGGTGGTGACAAAGTGAGGGGGTATATCGGAGAGAGAGTGGGGAATGCGGCGAGAGACGGGCAAATTGGAGACCGATTGGAAATGTACCTGAGTGATGGAGGGAGAGAGGAGGGGAATGCGCGATTGAGAGGGAGAATGAAAAGGTGAGAGGGAGGGAAGGGCATGAGAGAGAGATCGCGATTGGGGCAGAGAGAGAGGAGGGGAATTGTGAGAGAGGGAGAGAGAGGAAGGGGTGGAGAGAGGGAAGGAGAGAGGGGCAGGGATGGGAGAGTAAGAAGGTAGTTTGAGAGAGAGAGAGATAGAACAGAATATCCAGAGAGAAAGAGAAGAGAGAGAACTGGGAAGAGAGTGGAAATGGGGGATAATGGAGGACAGAGGAGAGTAAGGCTGGGAACCAGAGTCAGCAATGACATCTTTCAAATCTGTTCCTCACCGTTCGCTTAATCCAAGAGGGAACAGATTGGGAATGTTACTCATGTCCCGATGGACATCCTACAGGTGAGTACCACAGATGACTAGTGTTGGTGCCGACTCCATGCGTGGCTTCCCCGTCTGTGACACAGGAGGTCATGGTTTCAGCCCAGACATTTCAAACCCACTCGTCTGGCTGACTCTCCACAGTGGCCAGTACTGAAAGAGTGCTGCACTGTCAGGGGGTCAGTACGAGGGACTGCTGCACTGTCGGAGGGTCAGTACTGAGGCAGTGCTGCACTGTCAGAGGGTCAGTACTGAGGGAGTGCTGCACTGTCGGAGGGTCAGTACTGAGGGAGTGCTGCATTGTCGGAGGGTCAGTACTGAGGGAGTGCTGCATTGTCAGAGGGTCAGTACTGAGGGAGTGCTGCACTGTCGGAGGGTCAGTACTGAGGGAGTGCTGCATTGTCAGAGGGTCAGTACTGAGGGAGTGCTGCACTGTTGGAGGGTCAGTACTGAGGGAGTGCCGCACTGTCGGAGGGTCAGTACTGAGGGAGTGCCGCACTGTCGGAGGGTCAGTACTGAGGGAGTGCTGCACTGTCGGAGGGTCAGTACTGAGGGAGTGCTGCACTGTCGGAGGGTCAGTACTGAGGGAGTGCTGCACTGTCGGAGGGTCAGTACTGTGGGAGCGCTGCACTGTTGGAGGGTCAGTACTGAGGGAGTGCCGCACTGTCGGAGGGTCAGTACTGAGGGAGTGCTGCACTGTCGGAGGGTCAGTACTGTGGGAGCGCTGCACTGTCGGAGGGTCAGTACTGAGGGAGTGCCGCACTGTCGGAGGGTCAGTACTGAGGGAGTGCTGCACTGTCGGAGGGTCAGTACTGTGGGAGCGCTGCACTGTCGGAGGGTCAGTACTGAGGGAGTGCCACACTGTCGGAGGGTCAGTACTGTGGGAGCGCTGCACTGTCGGAGGGTCAGTACTGAGGGAGTGCCACACTGTCGGAGGGTCAGTACTGAGGGAGTGCCGCACTGTCGGTAGGGGGTGTAAGAGGTGCTTTGCGATGCCCGGAGATTGTGTTCTGCCTGTTCTCTGCTTCACTGCTCTGGTTCTGTCTGTTTCTGTCTCTTTCTCCTCACACAGACCCTCTGTCCCAACTCACCCAGTCAAGCATTGACCACGCTGTTATTGGTGGGATTGTGGCTGTCATTGTATTCGTGGCTCTCTGCCTCCTGATCATCCTCATCCGCTACCTCATCAGACACAAGGGTAAGTCACACACCCTTCACCCCTCCCTCATTAACTACCGGCCCACCTCCAGCCTCACCCTCCTCCCCCTTATACGACATCTGCTGCTGGATGAGCAGGAGTTCCCTCCAATTCCATTCTGGGAAGACAGAACCAATATCCGACCCTCATTCACCCATCACCCCCTCTCTCTGTCTGACCTGGCTCCTGGTCCAGAGATGTCTCGATATGACAATCCTCAACATTGTGTTCAAATCCCTGCATGGATTCCGCGTGCCCTCCCTATCCCTGTTACCTCCTCCAGCCCCTACAACCCTCCCTATCTCTGTAACCTCCTCCAGTCCCTACAACCCTCCCTATTTCTGTAACCTCCTCCAGCCCCTACAATCCTCCCTATCTCGGTAACCTCCTCCAGCCTCTACAACCCTCCCTATCTCTGTAACCTCCTCCAGCCCCTACATCCCTCCCTATCTCAGTAACCTCCTCCAGCCCCAACAACCCTCCCTATCTCTGTAACCTCCTCCAGCCCCTACAAACCTCCCTATCTCTGAAACCTCCTCCTGCCCCTACAACACTCCCTATCTCTGTAACCTCCTCCAGCCCCTACAACCCTCCCTATCTCTGTAACCTCCTCCGTCCCCTACAACCCTCCCTATCCCTGTAAAAAAACTCCAGCCCCTACAACCCTCCCTATCTCTGTAACCTCCTCCAGCCCCTACAACCCTCCCTATCTCTGTAACCTCATCCAGCCCCGACAACCCTCCCTATCTCTGTAACCTCCTCCAGCCACTACAACCCTCCCTATCTCTGTAAACTCCTCCAGTCCCGACAACCCTCCCAATCTCTGTAACCTCCTCCAGTCCCGGCAACTCTCCCTATCTCTGTAACCTCCTCCAGCCCCTGCAACCCTCCCTATCTCTGTAACCTCCTCCAGCCCCTACAACCCTCCCTATCTCTGTAACCTCTTCCAGACCCAACAACCCTCCCCATCTCTGGAACCTCCTCCAGCCCCTACACCCCTCCCTATCTCTGTAACCTCCTCCAGCCCCTACAACCCTCCCTATCTATGTAACCTCCTCCAGCCCCTACAAACCTCCCTATCTCTGTAAACCCCTCCAGCCCGTACAACCCTCCCTATCTCTGTAACCTCCTCCAGCCCCAACAACCCTCCCTATCTCTGTAACCTCCTCCAGCCCGGACAACATTCCCTATCTCTGTAACCTCCTCCAGGCCCTACAACCCTCCCTATCTCTGTAACCTCCTCCAGCCCGGACAACCCTCCCTATCTCTGTAACCTCCTCCAGCCCCTATAACCCTCCCTATCTCTGTAACCTCCTCCAGCCCTTGCAACCCTCCCTATCTCTGTAACCTCCTCCAGCCCCTACAACATTCCCTATCTCTGTAACCTCCTCCAGCCCCTACAATCCTCCCTATCTCTGTAACCTCCACCAGCCCCTACAACCCTCCCTATCTCTGTAAACTCCTCCAGTCCCGACAACTCTCCCAATCTCTGTAACCTCCTCCAGCCCCTACAACCCTCCCTATCTCTGTAACCTCCTCCAGCCCCTACAAACCTCCCTATTTCTGTAACCTCCTCCAGCCCCTACAACCCTCCCTATCTCTGTAACCTCCTCCAGCACCCTACACCCCTCCCTATTTCTGTAACGTCCTCCAGTCCCTACAACCCTCCCTAACTCTGTAACCTCCTCCAGCCCCTACAATCCTCCCTATCTCTGTAACCTCCACCAGCCCCTACAACCCTCCCTATCTCTGTAAACTCCTCCAGTCCCGACAACTCTCCCAATCTCTGTAACCTCCTCCAGCCCCTACAACCCTCCCTATCTCTGTAACCTCCTCCAGCCCCTACAAACCTCCCTATTTCTGTAACCTCCTCCAGCCCCTACAACCCTCCCTATCTCTGTAACCTCCTCCAGCACCCTACACCCCTCCCTATTTCTGTAACGTCCTCCAGTCCCTACAACCCTCCCTAACTCTGTAACCTCCTCCAGCCCTAACAACCCTCCCTATCTCTGTAACCTCCTCCAGTGCAGACAACCCTCCCTATCTCTGTAACCTCCTCCAGCCCCTCCAACCCTCCCTATCTGTGTAACCTCCTCCAGCCCCTACGACCCTCCGAGATCTCTGCGCTCCTCCAATTCCGGCCTCTTGACCATCCCCCCGATTCCCATCGCTCCACCATTGGCGGTCGTGCCTTCAGCTGCCTGGTGGGGGGCCCTGAGATCTGGAATTCCCTCCCTCACCCTCTCCACCTCTCTTTCTCTCTCTCTCTCTCCCTCCCTCCCTCTCTCGCACACTCTCCTCCTTTCAGACGCTCCTTAAAACCTCCCCCTCAGGCGGAGATTTTAACCACCTCGTGTCTCCTCACGGAGAGATGAGTGTGAGATGCCTCGCGATGCGAGTCCTGTCAAGAGTCTTCTCCCTCTCCCCCTCTGTCTCTCTCTCTCTCTCTCTCTCTCACACTCTCTCTCTCTCTCTCTCTCTCTCTCTCTCCCTTCCCCCTTCCTCCCAGGCACGTACCTGACGCACGAAGCCAAGGGCTCGGACGACGCTCCGGACGCGGACACGGCCATCATCAATGCAGAGGTCGGCCACTCCAGCTCGGAGGACAAGAAGGAGTATTTCATTTAGAGGGCCAGAGTGGCCTCCAGTGGAGGGACCCGGTGCTGGTTGGGCTGGTGGTGGGGAGTGGGGGGGAGGTTTGGGGGTTTTTTGTGGGTGGGGGTGGGGTTTGGTGGTGCAGGGGGTTGTGGAATGGAGCTGGATGGTGTTGGGAGGGTGAAGAGGGTCAGAGTGAATGGGGAAGGGAGAGGGGGGTGGAGTGACGAAGGACACCCAGGGCCCTCCGAGGGAGTGCGACTCTGCCGGGGAGAGTGACCTGGCGGCCGCGCCAGTTTACCGGAGCTTGCTAATCCTAAACCCGCGTCTCACAGCTTTCAACATAATGTCGATTCTCTCCGTCACGTGGAACCTTCACTAACTCTCTCGCCCTGGACATTCCCGTCATCTACTCGGTCAGGGACAGGTCAGGGCTGCCTGGGGGGTGGGGTGGTTGTCAGGGGGTGGAGCGGGGGTGGGGGGGTTGGTGTGTGTGGGGGCGCAAAGGGGCTGGAGGGGTGGTGTGCGGAGGGGGAGGAGAAAGCAGTCAGCACCAGAGCCATTCCCTGTACGGTGGGGGCTCTCTCTCTTGGCCGGCTAGGCAGAGGGAGTCTCGCCCCACCTTCACCCCCAATCCAGGACCACACCCGCCCCCCACACACCACCGGCCCCTCTCCTACCCCCACCCCCCTGGCACCCCGCAACAGGCCGGGACAGGGTTAGCGAGGCAAGGACAGGAGGCAAAGCACAGTGTTTGATGGGGACAGTGTAGAGGGAGCTTTACTCTGTATCTAACCCTGTGCTGTACCTGTCCTGGGAGTGTTTGATGGGGACAGTGTAGAGGGAGATTTACTCTGTATCTAACCCCGTGCTGTACCTGTCCTGGGAGTGTTTGATGGGGACAGTGTAGAGGGAGATTTACTCTGTATCTAACCCCGTGCTGTACCTGTCCTGGGAGTGTTTGATGGGGACAGTGTAGAGGGAGATTTACTCTGTATCTAACCCCGTGCTGTACCTGTCCTGGGAGTGTTTGATGGGGACAGTGTAGAGGGAGATTTACTCTGTATCTAACCCCGTGCTGTACCTGTCCTGGGAGTGTTTGATGGGGACAGTGTAGAGGGAGCTTTACTCTGTATCTAACCCCGTGCTGTACCTGTCCTGGGAGTGTTTGATTGGGACAGTGTAGAGGGAGCTTTACTCTGTATCTAACCCCGTGCTGTACCTGTCCTGGGAGTGTTTGATGGGGACAGTGTAGAGGGAGCTTTACTCTGTATCTTACCCCGTGCTGTACCTGTCCTGGGAGTGTTTGATGGGGACAGTGTAGAGGGAGATTTACTCTGTATCTAACCCCGTGCTGTACCTGTCCTGGGGGTGTTTGATGAGGCCGGTGTAGAGGGAGATTTACTCTGTATCTAACCCCGTGCTGTACCTGTCCTGGGAGTGTTTGATGGGGACGGTGTAGAGGGAGCTTTACTCTGTATCTAACCCCGTGCTGTACCTGTCCTGGGAGTGTTTGATTGGGACAGTGTAGAGGGAGCTTTACTCTGTATCTAACCCCGTGCTGTACCTGTCCTGGGAGTGTTTGATGGGGACGGTGTAGAGGGAGATTTACTCTGTATCTAACCCCGTGCTGTACCTGTCCTGGGAGTGTTTGATGGGGACAGTGTAGAGGGAGATTTACTCTGTATCTAACCCCGTGCTGTACCTGTCCTGGGAGTGTTTGATGGGGACAGTGTAGAGGGAGATTTATTCTGTATCTAACCCCCTGTCGAGTGAGTTCAGGAGCGGATCCCCTCTGTAAATACGAGAGCTGTGTTCTGTTTTCTGTGCGTGAAGTCTTTATCTGAGTTGTATAAATAAATATCTGTGTTTGTTCATGTGCGGGTGCGGTGGGAGGTTTGGGGAAGGGTGGTTGCCGTGGGAAGGTACCCCCTCGGAGATGGTGGAGGGTTTTGGGGGCTCGGGGGGGCCGTGGATAAGGATGTGGCTGGTCTCTCCGACCCCCCTCACCCAACACCCCCCCCCCCGACCTCCCATTGCCTCCCTGGCCCAGACGCCGTCTGCCGGGGTGGGGAGACGCTCCAGCTGAACCTCGGGCCTGCGAATGGGACAAGATGGCCGCCTCGCCCAGCAGAACGCTGCTCTGCCATTGGCTGTCTCCCAGCCTGCTCAGCGCCTACCCAAGGGCTGCCATTGGTCAAGAGAGGCTCCCAAGCGCGCTCATTAATCAGCGAGACCTGTTATGATTGGCTGATATTATGTGTACATTATATATATATATATATGATATAAATATGAATATTAAGTAGACGTCTACATATATGTGATGAAGAAGCAGCGCTGTGATTGGCTCAGAAGTTCCCGCCTGTATTTTAAACGACGCCGCCATTGGCCGACTTGCCTGATCATGACCTCCCACCCCCTTCCCATAGGAACCTGTATTCCTCGTCTCTCCGGGTGGAGTTGGGATTTTCCAAATATTTTGAAATAAAAAAGGATGGAATTGAAAAAAAAAAAACCACACAAACCGGGAGTGAAAACCCTTCTCGTCGGCCTCTCATTGTCTTTGTTTTCTCTGAGGGGGGTGAAGGGGTGGGGGTGGGGGGGTGGGGGGGTTTATGGGGGTGGGAGTGGGGGTGGGGGGGGTTGTGGTGGGGGGGGTTGGGGGTGGTGGGTTAGGCGGGGGGGATTGGGGTGTTGTGGGGGGGTTGGTGAGAGGGTGCTGGGCTGGAGGTGGGGTTGTGGGGCTGGGCTGGGTGAGGGGATGCTGGGGGTGGGGGTGGTGGGGGGAGTGGTGCTGGGCTGGGGGTGGTGGTGGTGGGTGTGACAGGGGTGGGGGTGCTGGGCTGGGGCTGGGTGTGGGCGTGGGGGTGCTGGGGGTGGGGGTGGAGGTGCTGGGAGTGGGTGTGGGGGTGGGGGTGCTGGGGGAGGGGGTGGGTGTGGTGAGGGTGGGGGTTGGGGTGCTGGGGGTGGGGGTGGGTGTGGTGAGGGTGGGGGTGGGTGTGGTGGGGGTGGGGGTGGGTGTGGCGGGGTGGGGGTGGGTGTGGTGAGGGTGGGGGTGGGGGTTGGGGTGCTGGGGGTGGGTGTGGCAGGGTGGGGGTGGGTGTGGTGAGGGTGGGGGTTGGGGTGCTGGGGGTGGGGGTGGGTGTGGTGAGGGTGGGGGTGGGTGTGGTGAGGGTGGGGGTGGGTGTGGTGGGGGTGGGGGTGGGTGTGGCGGGGTGGGGGTGGGTGTGGTGAGGGTGGGGGTGGCGGTTGGGGTGCTGGGGGTGGGTGTGGCAGGGTGGGAGTGGGTGTGGTGAGGGTGGGGGTTGGGGTGCTGGGGGTGGGGGTGGGTGTGGCGGGGTGGGGGTGGGTGTGGTGAGGGTGGGGGTGGGTGTGGTGGGGATGGGGGTGGGTGTGGCGGGGTGGGGGTGGGTGTGGTGAGGGTGGGGGTTGGGGTGCTGGGGGTGGGGGTGGGTGTGGTGAGGTTGGAGCTGAGGATGGGGGTGGGTGTGGGGGTGGGGTGCTGGGGGTGGGTTTGGCGGGGTGGGGGTGGGTGTGGTGCTGGATTCGGAGGTGGTGGGGGTGCGGATGGGGGTGGTGGGGGTGGGGATGGGAGTGGGTCTGGTGAGGCTGGGGGTGGGGTTGCTAGGGTGAGGGTGGGGGTGCTGGGGGTGAGGGTGGGGGTGCTGGGGGTGGGGGTGCTGGGGGTGGGAGTGGGTCTGGTGAAGCTGGGGGTGCTAGGGTGAGGGTGGGGGTACTGGGGGTGAGGGTGGGGGTGCTGGGGGTGGGGGTGAGGGTGGGGGTGCTGGGGGTGGGGGTGAGGGTGGGGGTGCTGGGGGTGGGGGTGAGGGTGGGGGTGCTGGGGGTGAGGGTGGGGGTGCTGGGGGTGAGGGTGAGGATGGGGGTGAGGGTGGTGGGGGTGGGGGTGGGTGTGGTGGGGGTGGGGTTGGGGTTGGGGGTGGGGGTGGTGGGGTTGGGGGTGGGGGTGGGGGTGGGGGTGGTGGGGTGGGGGTGGGGGTGGGGGTGGTGGGGGTGGGGTTGGGGTTGGGGTTGGGGGTGGGGGTGGTGGGGGTGGGGGTGGGGGTGGGGGTGGTGGGGTTGGGGGTGGGGGTGGTGGGGTTGGGGGTGGGGGTGGGGGTGGGGGTGGTGGGGGTGGGGTTGGGGGTGGGGTTGGTGGGGTTGGGGGTGGGGCTGGGGGTGGTGGGGTTGGGGGTGGGGGTGGGGGTGCTGGGCTCGGAGGGTGGGGGGGTGGGTGTGGGGGTTGGGGGTGGGAGCTGAACAACGACACAACCCGACTGACCTGAGCGGCTGGGCCTCCAACATGAGGCTTGGGACAGAGAGTCCACATCCCACCCAACACTCAAACTATCCAACTCCCCCTTTCCCCTCTCATCCCCCTTTCCCCGGAATCTCACTCCCCTCCATCGCCCTCGTCAATCACACTCCTTTTCATTCATTCTCACTCCCTCAACCTCTATCCTTCTCTGTCTCCCTCACTCCCTCAATCTCTCTCCTTCCATGTCTCCCTCACTCCCTCAACCTCTCTCCTTCTCTGTCTCCCTCACTCCCTCAATCTCTCTCTCTGTCTCCCTCACTCCCTCAACCTCTATCCTTCTCTGTCTCCCTCACTCCCTCAATCTCTCTCCTCCCATGTCTCCCTCACTCCCTCAACCTCTCTCCTTCTCTGTCTCCCTCACTCTCTCAACCTTTCTCCTCTGCCTCCCTCACTCCCTCAGTCTCTCTCTCTGTCTCCCTCACTCCCTCAATCTCTCTTCTTCCATGTCTCCCTCAGTCCCTCAAACTCTCTCCTCTATCTCCCTCACTCCCTCAATCTCTCTCCTTCTCTGTCTCCCTCACTCCCTCAATCTCTCTCCTTCTCTGTCTCCCTCAATCTCTCTCCTTCTCTGTCTCCCTCACTCCCTCAAACTCCTCTGTCTCCCTCAGTCCCTCAATCTCTCTCCTTCCATGTCTCCCTCACTCCCTCAATCTCTCTCTTTCTCTGTCTCCCTCACTCCCTCAATCTCTCTCCTTCTCTGTCTCCCTCACTCCCTCAATCTCTCTCCTTCTCTGTCTCCCTCAAACTCTCTCCTCTGTCTCCCTCACTCCCTCAATCTCTCTCTTTCTCTGTTTCCCTCACTCCCTCAATCTCTCTCCTCTGTTTCCCTCACTCCCTCAATCTCTCTCCTCTGTCTCCCTCACTCCCTCAATCTCTCTCCTTCCATGTCTCTCTCACTCCCTCAATCTCTCTCCTTCCATATCTCCCTCACTCCCTCAAACTCTCTCCTTCCATGTCTCTCTCACTCCCTCAATATCTCTCCTTCCATGCCTCCATCACTCCCTCAATCCCGCCTTTGTTTCCCTCACTCCCTCTCTATCTCCCTCACTCCCTTTCCTTCCATGTCTCCCTCACTACCTCGATTCCTCTCCTTCTCTGCCTCCCTCACACCATCGATCTCTCTCCTTCTCTGCCTCCCTCACTCCCTCGATCTCTCTCCTTCACTGCCTCCCTCACTCACTCGATCTCTCTCCTTCTCTGCCTCCCTCACTCCCTCGATCTCTCTCCTTCTCTGCCTCCCTCACTCCCTCGATCTCTCTCCTTCTCTGCCTCCCTCACTCCCCCTCATTCTCTGTCTCCCACAATCCCTCAATCTCTATACATCTCCATGTCACCTCAAGCCCTCCACCTGTCCTCATCCTGTCTGATACTGACCAGTGGGATCGATTCAGAAACAGGAAATATAAAGGATCAACTCCAACTGTAGAAACTGGAGAACCAAAATTGAGGCAGACGCTGCGTGCAGGAATGGGGTCTGCTGCACTGTCAGAGGGTCAGTACTGAGGGAGTGCTGCACTGTCGGAGGGTCAGTACTGAGGGAGTGCTGCACTGTCGGAGGGTCAGTACTGAGGGAGTGCTGCACTGTCGGAGGGTCAGTACTGAGGGAGTGCCGCACTGTCGGAGGGTCAGTACTGAGGGAGTGCTGCACTGTCGGAGGGTCAGTACTGAGGGAGTGCTGCACTGTCGGAGGGTCAGTACTGAGGGAGTGCTGCACTGTCGGAGGGTCAGTACTGAGGGAGTGCCGCACTGTCGGAGTGTCAGTACTGAGGGAGTGCTGCACTGTCGGAGGGTCAGTACTGAGGGAGTGCCGCACTGTCGGAGTGTCAGTACTGAGGGTGTGCTGCACTGTCGGAGGGTCAGTACTGAGGGAGTGCTGCACTGTCGGAGGGTCAGTACTGAGGGAGTGCCGCACTGTCGGAGTGTCAGTACTGAGGGTGTGCTGCACTGTCGGAGGGTCAGTACTGAGGGAGTGCTGCACTGTCGGAGGGTCAGTACTGAGGGAGTGCTGCACTGTCGGAGGGTCAGTACTGAGGGAGTGCTGCTCTGTCAGAGGGTCAGTACTGAGGGAGTGCTGCACTGTCGGAGGGTCAGTACTGAGGGAGTGCTGCTCTGTCAGAGGGTCAGTACTGAGGGAGTGCTGCTCTGTCAGAGGGTCAGTACTGAGGGAGTGCTGCTCTGTCAGAGGGTCAGTACTGAGGGAGTGCTGCACTGTCGGAGGGTCAGTACTGAGGGAGTGCTGCACTGTCGGAGGGTCAGTACTGAGGGAGTGCTGCACTGTCGGAGGGTCAGTACTGAGGGAGCGCTGCACTGTCAGAGGGTCAGTACTGAGGGAGTGCTGCACTGTCGGAGGGTCAGTACTGAGGGAGTGCTGCACTGTCGGAGCGTCAGTTCTAAGCGAGTGCCGCACTGTCGGAGGGTCAGTACTGAGGGAGTGCTGCACTGTCGGAGGGTCAGTACTGAGGGAGTGCTGCACTGTCGGAAGGAAAGTACTGAGGGAGTGCTGCACTGTCAGAGGGTCAGTACTGAGGGATTGCTTCATTTTCTTCTTCTTTAAACAGTGTCCCCGAGGGAGAGTCTCCCTCTTTAAACAGGGTCCCTGAGGGAGAGACTCCCTCTTTAAACAGGGTCCCTGAGGGAGAGACTCCCTCTTTAAACAGGGTCCCTGAGGGAGAGACTCCCTCTTTAAACAGGGTCCCTGAGGGAGAGACTCCCTCTTTAAACAGGGTCCCGGACAGAGAGACTCCCTCTTTAAACAGGGTCCCAGACAGAGAGACTCCCTCTTTAAACAGGGTCCCTGAGGGAGAGACTCCCTCTTTAAACAGGGTCCCAGACAGAGAGACTCCCTCTTTAAACAGGGTCCCTGAGGGAGAGACTCCCTCTTTAAACAGGGTCCCCGAGGGAGAGACTCCCTCTTTAAACAGGGTCCCTGAGGGAGAGACTCCCTCTTTAAACAGGGTCCCTGACGGACAAAGAGGTTGGATTTGGCCACATTTGGCGACTAGGCCTCAGGCTTTGGTCTGGCAGGACTACGCCTCCCAGGATGCTGCACACCCTCAGGGGGAAGGGGCTTGGGGTGGTGTAGGGGGGGGATTGAGACCGGCCTGGGTTGGGGGTGGGTGGGGGGTGAACTGTTCTACAACAGTAGGAACACGAGTGGTCCTGGGAATCTCCCATAGCAACCGAAGGCCTTGGCTTGTGTTTTGCGGCCTAGACTGTGGTGTGGGGCTCCTCCTATTGGAGTTGTGGATGGATGTTTGGGGGAGGTGGAGGGTGGGAGGGAGAGAGCTCTTTGGGCTATTGTTCCAAGGCTGGGAATGTGATTCTATCTTTGAACGGGGAAGCTCACAGAGAGAGAGAGAGAGAGAGAGAGGGAGGGAGGCGGGGAACGGCAGAGATATCAGGTTTCAGCAGCACCTGCCCAGGCAGCAAGGATTTGAACCTCCATCGCTCAGTCTTACTCAAAGTGGATCAAAGTCTCGTCCCCAACCGCTGATCTACACCACCGCCCCCCTCCCCTCGCCAACTCTACCCCACTACAGGAGCCAGGGGGTCAGGGGTGGAAGAGGGACCAGAGGAGGAGGAGAGAGAGAGAGAGAGAGGGTGAACTGGGGCAGACAGAGAGGGCGAGGGAGGGACAACGAAAGAGCGAGAGAAAGAGAAAGAGAGAGAGAGAGAGGGAGGTCCCATCTCCAAAAGGGGGACGTACAATGTACTGGAGAGTTCCTAGTTACCAGGAGCCGTCTGTTGGTATTTAGAGAGAGAGTGAGTGAGAGACAGGGGGACAGAGAGAGAGAGAGAGAGATTTGGAGGGACAGAGAGAGAGAGAGAGTGAGAGAGAGATCAAGAGAGAGAGAGATTCAAAGGGACAGAGAGAGAGTGAGAGAGAGAGATTCATAGAGATAGAGAGAGTGAGAGAGAGAGATTCAGAGAGACAGGGAAACAGAGGGACAGAGAAAGAGACAGAGTATGAGAGAGAGACAGAGAGTGTGAGAGAGGGAGACAGAGAGTGAGACAGAGACAGAGAGTGTGAGAGAGACAGAGACAGAGAGTGAGACAGACACAGGGTGAGAGACTGACAGACAGAGGGCGAGAGAGAGACAGAGAATAAGACAGACGAAAGGACAGAGAGAAATAGAGGGAGAGGGAGAGAGAGAGAGAAGTGGGACAACCAGAGTCTCTGTTGATCTGTCCCATTTCGAGCCAGGTTCAAGGGGATCCGTGGGGCCATTGGGATCGGAAGGGTCAAGGTGATTGGCGGGTCAGGGGTCAGAGGGGTCAAGGATATCAGAGGGGTCAGGGATCATTGGGGGTCGGAGAGGAGTTGGGTATCGACCTTTGAAGCAGGGCTAGAGAGTGCAGTCAGTAACTCTGTGAGGCTGCGGACCCCAAATCAGTGCGAGATGGGGGGTCTGAGGTTGCAGGAGTCCTGGGATCTTGCTATGCTGCTCCCCCGCTGAATCACTCCCTCCACGCTGAGTGCTATGTGGTTCAGCCATCTTGTCTACCTTCCACTCGCAGCTGCCTGGACTCTCATCATGTGCCCAGCAGGTAAGAGAACCAATCCCTTCTTCAGTAGGTGGCCTGGGAGGGGGCAGAGGGGTAGAATGTCCCCATCTCCAACTCTCTCTCCGTCTCCATCTCCCTCCTCTCTCTCCTACTCCATCTCTCTCTCTCTCCCATCTCAATCTCTCTCACACCCCATCTCCATCTCTCTTTCTGTCTCCATCTCTCTCTCTCCATCTCAATCTCTCTCCTCTCCATCTCTCTCTCCCTCTCCCCATCTCCACTCTCTCTCTCTTTCCGTCACCATCTCTCTCTCTCTCCATAACCATCTCTCTCTCACTCTTCATCTCCATCTCTCTCTATCTTTCCGTCGCCATCACTCTCTCCGTCACCATCTCTCTCTCCATCACAATCACTCTCTCCATCTCCATATCTCTCTCTCCATCTCCATCTTTCTCTCTCTCTGTCTCCGTTTCCCTCTCTTTCCATCTCCATCTCTCTCTATCTCTCTGTCACCATCTCTCTCTCTCCGTCACCACCTCTCTCTCTCTCTCTCCATCTCAATCTCTCTCTCTCTCCGTCTCCATATCTCTCTCCATCTCCATCTCTCTCTATCTCTCTGTCACCATCTCTCTCTCTCCATCACCATCTCTCTCTCTCTCCGTCTCCATCTCTCTCGCTCTGTCTCCATCTCTCTCTCTCTCACTCTCAGTCTCCATCTCTCTCTCTCTGTCTCCATCTCTCTCTCTCTCCATCTCAATCTCTTTCTCTCACCATCTCCATCTCTCTCTCTCTCTCCGAATCCATCTCTCTCTCTCTCTCCATCTCCATCTTCTCTCTCCCATCTCCATTTGTCTCTCTCTCCGTTTCCATCTCTCTATCTCTCATTCTCCATCTCTCTATCTCTCCATCTCCATCTCTTTCGCTCACCATCTCTATCTCTCTCTCCCCATCACCATCGCTCTCTCTCTTTCTCCATTTCCATTTCTCTCTCTCTCTATCTCCATCTCTCTCTCTTTCCATCCGCACTTCTCTCTCTCCATCTCCATCTCTCTCTCACTCTTTCTCCATCTCTCTCTCACTCTCAGTCTCCATCTCTCTCTCTCCATCTCCATCTCTCTCTCTCTCCATCTCAATCTTTCTCTCACCATTTCCATCTCTCTCTCTCTGTGTCTCCAACTCTCTCTCTCCATCTCCATCTTTCTCTCTCCCATCTCCATTTCTCTCTCTCCGTTTCCATCTCTCTATCTCTCAGTCTCCATCTCTCTCTTCTCCATCTCTCTCTCTTTCCGTACCCACTTCTCTCTCTCACTACCCATCTCCATCTCTCTATCTCTCCATCTCTCTTTCACTCACCATCTCTATCTCTCTCTCCGTCTCCATCTCTCTCTCTCCCCATCTCCATTTCTCTCTTTCCCCATCTCCATCTCTCTCTCTTTTCATACCCTCTGCTCTCTCACTACCCGTCTCCATCTCTCCATCTCCATCTCTTTCGTTCACCATCTCTATCTCTCTCTCTCCATCTCCATCTCACC